>NC_080379.1:84968345-85268345 GCF_014773155.1 Arachis stenosperma
AAGCTGAGCAAAAATTTGACTTAGGCTGAAAAAGGACTGCTGATGCTGTTGGATCCTGACCTCCCTGCACTCGAAATGGATTTTCTGGAGCTACAGGAGTCCAATTGGCGCGCTCTCAACATCGTTGGAAAGTAGACATCCAGGGCTTTCCAGCAATATATAATAGTTCATACTTTGCGCGAAGATAGACGACGTAACTTGGCGTTGAATGCCAAGTACATGCTGCTGTCTGGAGTTAAACGCCAGAAACACGTCATGATCCGGAGTTGAACGCCCAAAACACATCATAACTTGGAGTTTAACTCCAAGAAAAGCCTCTACTCGTGGATAGCTTTAGTCTCAGCCCCAGCACACACCAAGTGGGCCCCAGAAGTGGATTTCTGCACCAATTATCTTAGTTTACTCATATTCTGTAAACCTAGGTTACTAGTTTACTATTTAAACAACTTTTAGAGAATTCTGTACCTCATGACATTTTCAGATCTGAATTACATACTTTGTGACGGCATGAGTCTCTAAACTCCATTGTTGGGGGTGAGGACCTCTGCAGCGTCTCGATGATTTAATACAATTCCTTTGTTTTCCATTCAAACACGCTGTTCTTATCTAAGATGTTTATTCGCGCTTAATTGTGAAGAAGGTGATCCGTGACACTCATCACCTTCCTCAATCCATGAACGTGTGCCTGACAACCACCTCGTTCTACATCAGATTGAATGAATATCTCTTAGATCCTAATCAGAATCTTCGTGGTATAAGCTGGATTGATGGCGGCATTCATGAGAATCCGGAAAGTCTAAACCTTGTATGTGGTATTCCGAGTAGGATTCCAGGATTGAATGACTGTGACGTGCTTCAAACTCCTGAGGGCTGGGCGTTAGTGACAGACGCAAAAGAATCAATGGATTCTATTCCAACTGATTGAGAACCGACAGATGATAGCCGTGCTGTGACAGAGCATAGGAACGTTTTCACTGAGAGGATGGGAAGTAGCCATTGACAACGGTGACACCCTACATAGAGCTTGCCATGGAAGGAGCCTTGTGTGTGTTGAAGGATTTCAAGGAAGAGTTGAAGTCAAAGGACAAAGCATCTCCAAAACTCCAACATGTTTCTCATTACTGCACAACAAGTACACTGTTATTCTTTTATTTTTATAATCAAATCTGGTAATTTCACTTTTAATCCTATTGGCTTCCTGACTAAGATTAATAAAAAAACATTGATTGCTTCAAGCCATAATCTTCGTGGGATCGACCCTTACTCACGTAAGGTATTACTTGGACGACCCAGTGCACTTGCTGGTTAGTTGTGCGAATCACAAATTCGTGCACCAAGTTTTTGGCGCCGTTGCCGGGGATTGTTGAGTTGAACAATTGAAGGCTTATTTATTTCTTAGATTAGAAATTTTTTTTGTTGTTACAGAGTCATTAAATTTTGATAGGATAGTTTCTTTTCAAAAATTTCTTTTCAAAATTTATTATTTTTTTTTAATTAATTTGCTAATTTTCGTGAGTTTAGTGTCTTATTCTAAGTTTGGTGTCAATTGCATATCTCATATTTTTCTTTAAAATTTCGACTTGTGTTCTTTGTTCTCATTGATCTTCAAGTTGTTCTTGCTTACTTTTCTTGTTTGATCTTGAGTTTTTCTTGCTTTGTGTCTTTTCTTGTT
The DNA here is from genome assembly GCF_014773155.1 of Arachis stenosperma. Lineage (NCBI taxonomy): Eukaryota > Viridiplantae > Streptophyta > Magnoliopsida > Fabales > Fabaceae > Arachis > Arachis stenosperma. Next base: position 84,970,018 of record NC_080379.1, read on the forward strand.
TCACTTGTGTCTTTTTAAAGCATTAATTGAAATATTTAGAACAGTGTTACATTTATTCCCAATTGGCTAGAGTATTGGTTTATATTCTTGATAATTGGGTATACGCTTTGGAACCTTTTTCAAAAATAATTTTTCTTGATTTAATCTTGTGCCAAACTTTAAGTTTGGTGTTTTCTTGTTAATCTTTCATAATTTTCGAAAATTTCATTAAAGCTTTCTAAAATTTTAAGTTTGGTGTTCTTTCTTGTGTTCTTGGTGTTCTTGTGAATCTTCAAAGTGTTCTTGAGTTTTTCTTGTGTCTTGATCTTAAAATTTTTAAGTTTGGTGTTCCTTGGTGTTTTCCCTCCAAAAAAATTTTCGAAAATAAGGAGCATTAGATCTAAAAATTTTAAGTCTTGTGTCTTTTGTGTGTTTTTCTCTTTCATCATAAAATCCAAAATTCAAAAAAAAAAAATTTATTTTCTAACCAATTTTAAAACTACATTTTCGAAATTCTTAATATAAAATCCAAATTTCAATTTCAAATTTTTCGAAAAATTTTCACAAAGTATTTTCAAAATATTTTTCATATATTCCATTTTTTTCGTTATTCCACTACTATAAAATAAATAATATCAACATACATATCATCACTCTTGTATTCCATTATGGAAGTAAGTATGAATGGACAAGACAAGAGGACTCTGGGGTCATATGCTAACCCCACTACTGCTTCATATGGGAGTAGTATCTGTATACCCTCCATTGGAGTTAGTAGCTTTGAGCTGAATCCTCAGCTCATTATCATGGTGCAGCAAAACTGCCAGTATGCTGGTCTTCCACATGAAGAACCTACAGAGTTTCTGGCACAATTTCTGCAAATTGCTGATACAGTACATGATAAGGAAGTAGATCAGGATGTCTACAGATTATTACTGTTTCCATTTGCTGTAAAAGATCAAGCTAAGAGGTGGTTAAATAACCAGCCTAAGAGCAGCATAAAAACATGGAAACAGCTGTCAGAAAAATTCCTGAATCACTATTTCCCTCCTAAACGGATGACACAGCTAAGGCTAAACATTCAAGGCTTCAAACAAGGAGATAATGAATCCCTTTATGATGCTTGGGAGAGATACAGAGAGATGCTAAGAAAATACCCCTCTAAAATGTTTTCAGAATGGGTGCAATTAGACATCTTCTACTATGGACTTACAGAAAAAGCTCAGATTTCTCTAGACCACTCAGCTGGTGGATCTATACACATGAGAAAAACAATTGAAGAAGCTCAAGAGGTTATTGATACAGTTGCCAGAAATCAGCATCTGTATCTAAGCAGTGAATCCTCTATGAAAGAAGAAGCTAAAACAGTAACTGCAGAACTCAGTCCGGTGGATCAGGCTAATGAATTCAATCAGCAATTAGATTTTCTAACTTAGCAGCTAGCCGAATTCAAGGAAATATTACAGGAAACAAGAATGGCTAACAGGAACATGGAAGTACAATTAAAGCAGACAGAAAAGCAACTGTCAAAACAAATAACAGAAGAATGCCAAGCAGTTCAATTAAGAAGTGGGAAAACATTAAATACCTCACTTCAAAGCAGCAGGAAACCAAGAAATGAACAAGAGGATACTCAAAATCCCTCTGAGGACAATCAGAGCCCAGAGAGGAACAAAGCTGGCGCTGAACGCCCAGACCATGCTCATTCCTGGCGTTCAACGCCAGAAACAAGCATGAATCCGGCGTTGAACGCCCAAAAGGGGCATGGTTCTGGCGTTCAAACGCTAGTAACAAACAAGGAAGTGGCGTCTAACGCCACTCCAGCTCCCACCACTGGCATTCAAATGCCAATGGGGACTCAGTCACATACAAGTGCTGACCTTTCTAAAAAGGCTCCCCAACCTACTCCTATAGGTGATAAACCTGCAGCAACTAAGGTTGAGGAATACAAAGCCAAAATGCCTTATCCTCAAAAACTCCGCCAAGCGGAACAGGATAAGCAATTTGCCCGCTTTGCAGACTATCTCAGGACTCTTGAAATAAAGATTCCGTTTGCAGAAGCACTTGAGCAAATACCTTCTTATGCTAAGTTCATGAAAGAGATCTTAAGTCATAAGAAAGATTGGAGGGAAACTGAAAAAGTTTACCTCACTGAAGAATGCAGTGCAGTCATTCTGAAAAGCTTACCTGAGAAGCTTAAAGATCCTGGGAGCTTTATGATACCATGCACATTAGAGGGTAATTTTACCAAGCAAGCTTTATGTGATCTTGGGGCAAGTATCAACTTAATACCTGCATCTACTATCAGAAAGCTTGGTTTAACTGAAGAAATTAAACCAACCAGGATATGTCTTCAACTTGCTGATGGCTCCATTAAATACCCATCAGGCGTGATTGAAGACATGATTGTCAAGGTTGGGCCATTCGCCTTTCCTACTGACTTTGTAGTGCTGGAAATGGAGGAGCACAAGAGTGCAACTCTCATTCTAGGAAGACCTTTCCTAGCAACTGGCCGAACCCTCATTGATGTCCAAAAAGGGGAAGTAACCTTGAGAGTCAATGAGGAAGAATTCAAGTTGAATGTTGTCAAAGTAATGCAACATCCAGACACCCCAAATGACTGCATGAGTGTTGATATAATTGACTCTCTGGTAGAGAGGTCATATGGCTGAGAGTCCCGAATCAGAGCTAGAGGATATCTTTAAAGACGTCCAGCCTGATCTGGAGGAGTCAGAGAAAATAGTGGAACCTCTGAAAATCCCTCAGGAAAAGGAGAAACCTCCTAAACCCGAGCTCAAACCATTACCACCTTCCCTAAAATATGCATTTCTGGGAGAAGGTGATACCTTTCCTGTAATCATAAGCTCTACCTTAGAGCCACAGGAAGAGGAAGCACTAATTCAAGTGCTAAGGACACACAAGACAGCTCTTGGGTGGTCCATCAGTGATCTTAAGGGCATTAGCCCAGCTAGATGCATGCACAAGATCTTGCTGGAAGGTGACGCCAAGCCAGTGGTTCAACCACAAAGGCGGCTGAACCCAGCTATGAAGGAAGTAGTGCAGAAAGAGGTCACTAAATTACTAGAGGCTGGGATCATTTATCCTATTTCTGACAGCCCCTGGGTGAGCCCTGTCCAAGTCGTCCCTAAGAAAGGTGGCATGACAGTGGTTCATAATGAAAAAAATGAACTGGTTCCTACAAGAACAGTTACTGGGTGGCGTATGTGTATTGACTACAGAAGGCTCAATACAGCCACCAGAAAGGATCATTTTCCTTTACCATTCATAGACCAGATGCTAGAAAGACTAGCAGGTCATGAATACTACTGCTTCCTGGATGGATATTCAGGTTATAATCAAATTGCAGTAGATCCCCAGGACCAGGAGAAAACGGCGTTCACATGCCCATCTGGAGTATTTGCATACAGAAGGATGCCATTTGGGCTGTGCAATGCACCTGCAACCTTTCAGAGGTGCATGCTCTCAATTTTCTCTGATATGGTGGAAAAATTCCTGGAAGTCTTCATGGATGACTTTTCAGTATTTGGAGACTCATTCAGCTCCTGCCTTAACCATTTAGCACTTGTTCTGAAAAGATGCCAAGAGACTAACCTGGTTTTAAACTGGGAAAAATGTCACTTTATGGTGACTGAAGGAATTGTCCTTGGGCACAAAATTTCGAACAAGGGGATAGAGGTGGACCAAGCTAAGGTTGAAGTAATTGAAAAATTGCCACCACCTGCTAATGTTAAGGCAATCAGAAGCTTTCTGGGGCATGCAGGATTCTATAGGAGGTTTATAAAGGATTTTTCAAAAATCGCCAAACCTCTGAGCAACCTGCTAGCTGCTGACACGCCATTTATCTTTGATAAAGAGTGTCTGCAGGCATTTGAGACTCTGAAAGCTAAATTGGTTACAGCACCAATCATCTCTGCACCAGACTGGACTTTACCATTTGAGTTGATGTGTGATGCCAGTGACCATGCCATTGGTGCAGTGTTGGGACAAAGGCATGACAAGCTTCTGCACGTCATTTATTATGCTAGCCGTGTTCTAAATGACGCACAGAAGAACTACACAACCACAGAAAAAGAGCTACTTGCAGTGGTTTACGCCATTGACAAATTCAGATCTTATTTAGTAGGATCAAAAGTGATTGTGTACACTGATCATGCTGCTCTTAAATATCTACTCACAAAGCAGGATTCAAAACCCAGACTCATCAGATGGGTGTTGCTTCTGCAAGAGTTTGATATAGAAATAAGAGACAGAAAAGGGACAGAGAATCAAGTGGCAGATCACCTGTCCCGAATAGAACCAGTGGAAGGGGCGTCCCTCCCTCTCACTGAGATCTCTGAAACCTTTCCGGATGAGCAACTGTTTGCCATCCAGGAAGTGCCATGGTTTGCAGACATTGCAAACTACAAGGCAGTGAAATTCATACCCAAAGAGTACAGTAGGGTGCAATCAAAGAAATTAATCACAGATGCAAAGTACTATCTTTGGGATGAACCATATCTCTTCAAAAGATGTGCAGACGGAGTAATCCGTAGATGTGTGCCTAAAGAAGAAGCACAGAAGATCCTTTGGCATTGCCATGGATCACAGTATGGAGGACATTTTGGAAGTGAACGAACAGCCACAAGAGTCCTCCAAAGTGGCTTCTACTGGCCTACTCTCTATAAAGACTCCCAAGCGTTTGTGCTTAATTGTGACAGTTGCCAAAGATCTGGCAATCTACCTCACAGTTACGCCATGCCTCAGCAAGGGATCTTGGAGATTGAGTTGTTTGATGTATGGGGCATTGTCTTCATGGGACCCTTCCCACCATCATACTCAAACACTTATATTCTGGTGGCGGTGGATTATGTATCCAAATGGGTGGAGGCTATTGCAACACCCACCAATGACACTAAAACAGTGTTAAAATTCCTCCAGAAACACATCTTCAGCAGATTTGGTATCCCTAGAGTGTTAATCAGTGATGGGGGCACTCATTTCTGCAATAAACAGCTTTACTCTGCTCTGGTGCGTTATGGAGTTAGCCACAGGGTAGCTACTCCATATCACCCACAAACTAATGGGCAAGCTGAAGTCTCAAATAGAGAACTCAAAAGAATCCTGGAACGGACTGTAATTAACCGTAGAAGGGATTGGGCAAGAAGCTTGGATGATGCCCTGTGGGCATACAGAACAGCATTCAAGACCCCTATAGGGACCTCTCCATACCAGCTTGTGTATGGAAAGGCATGTCACTTGCCAGTGGAACTGGAACACAAGGCCTATTGGGCAACCAGATTCCTAAACCTTGATACCAAATTAGCTGGAGAAAAACGATTGCTTCAGTTAAATGAGCTAGAGGAATTTAGACTTAATGCTTTCGAGAATGCAAAAATTTACAAAGAGAAAGCAAAAAGATGGCATGATAAGAAATTGTCATCCAGAGTCTTTGAGCCAGGGCAGAAAGTTCTGCTATTTAATTCCAGGCTCAAAATATTCCCCGGGAAATTAAAATCCCGGTGGAGAGGTCCATATGTGATTACAAGCGTATCACCATATGGATACGTAGAGCTTCAGGATAATGAATCCAACAAAAAGTTCATTGTTAATGGACAGAGAATTAAACATTATCTTGAAAGTAACTTCGAGCAAGAATGCTCGAAACTGAGACTTGATTAGAACTCAGTGGTAGTCCAGCTAAAGACAATAAAGAAGCGCTTGCTGGGAGGCAACCCAGCCATTTACAAAGTTTATTTACTAATTAAATAAATTTTCTTTTTTTAAAGGTATGTGTCCAAGTATCTTCAAAGGGTAAAAATAGCAATTGATTGAATTTACAGAGTTACAGGGAAATTTGGAAACTCACTGGCGTGAAAAAGCCAGTAAGAAAGATTTTGGGCGTTGAACGCCCAAAAGAAGCACCCACTGGGCGTTCAACGCCAGTAAGGGTAGCCATCTGGGCGTTAAACGCCAGAAAGGAGCATCTTCTGGGCGTTGAACGCCAGAAAGAAGCACCTTCTGGGCGTTTAACGCCAGAGTGTTAGCATCCTGGGCGTTCAGAAAAACGCCCAGTGACAAAGGACTTCCTGGCGTTCAACGCCAGAAAGAAGCATCAGCTGGGCGTTGAACGCCCAGGAGAAGCAGCATTTGGGCGTTAAACGCCCAAAACATGCATCGTTTGGGCGTTTAACGCCAGGATGGTGGGGAGGAGGTAAAATTCGTTTTTCTTTACAATTTTTCTAAATTTTTATGTTTCAATTCATGATTTCTTGCATAAACATGTTTCAAAATGTCATTCTTCAAAATCAAATTAGTTTTCTAAGAACCCTAATTTCTAAAATCCCTTTTTCAAAAATATCAAATGTATCTTAATTCATAAACACAAATCTTTTTCCAATCCAATTATTTTTCAAATATTTTTAATTTCTTCTCATATCTTTTTCAACTCATCTTATATTTTTTTTCGAAACTGCCTCTCCTTCTACTCCTCTCCTTTCCTTTCTTTTGCTTGAGGACAAGCAAACCTCTAAGTTTGGTGTGATTTGTCATGATCACTGAGTTAAAACTCATTAAGATCATGGCACCTAAGAGAACAGGAAGAGCAAGGATGTGAACTTAAGGGAGCTGAAGCGTCAGAAATTAATTCTTGAAGGCACCCCACAGACTAGAGGAACATCCACTTCCCAAAATACAGGTTGTTAAGTTCTAATTCTAGCTTTAACTCTGTGATAGTATTATTATAGGATTTTACCTTAGAAGTTATATAGGAGTAGTAGTAATTAGCATATCTATTTTGGCTTTATTTCCAATTAAGTTATAACTTATTTTTCTCATCATCATCAAACATGAATAAAATAGTAGATTTGTAGAATAAAGAGGCAATTTAATTTTTTCGAGTTCTTAATAAGGAAAATTCTAATTATTTATATGTGGTGGGAATACTTTTTGTCTTCTGAATGAATGCTTGAACAGTGCATATTTTTTATATTGAATTTTATGAATGTTAAAATTGTTGGCTCCTGAAAGAATGATGAACAAGAGAAATGTTATTGATGATCTGAAAAATCATGAAATTGATTCTTGAAGCAAGAAAAAGCAGTGAAAAAAAAATTTTTGCGAAAAAAAAAAATAATATTTGGATCAAAAGGAATAAAAGCCAAACAGCCCTTAAAACCAAAAGGCAAGGGTGAAAAGGATCCAAGGCTTTGAGCATTAATGGATAGGAGGGCCCAAGGAAATAAATCCAGGCCTAAGCGGCTAAATCAAGCTGTCCCTAACCATGTGCTTGTGGCATGCAGGTCCAAGTGAAGAGCTTGAGACTGAGTGGTTAAAGTCGTGATCCAAAGCAAAAGAGTGTGCTTAAGAACTCTGGACACCTCTAATTGGGGACTCTAGCAAAGCTGAGTCACAATCTGAAAAGGTTCACCCAATTATGTGTCTGTGGCATTTATGTATCCAGTGGTAATACTGGAAAACAAAGTGCTTAGGGCCACGGCCAAGACTCATAAAGTAGCTGTGTTCAAGAATCAACATACTAAACTAGGAGAATCAATAATACTATCTGAATTCTGAGTTCCTATGGATGCCAACCATTCTGAATTTCAAAGGATAAAGTGAGATGCCAAAACTATTCAGAAGCAAAAAGCTACTAGCCCCGCTCATCTAATTAGAATCTGAGCTTCACTTGAAACTCTGAGATATTATTGTTTCTTAATTTCTTTTCATCCTATTTTATTTATCTAGTTGCTTGAGGACAAGCAACAGTTTAAGTTTGGTGTTGTGATGAGCGGATATTTTATACGCTTTTTGGGGATAATTTCATGTAGATTTTAGTATGTTTTAATTAGTTTTTAGTTAAATTTTATTAGTTTTTAGGCAAAAATCATATTTCTGGACTTTACTATGAGTGTGTGTATTTTTCTGTGATTTCAGGTATTTTCTGGCTGAAATTGAGGAAGCTGAGCAAAAATCTGACTTAGGCTGAAAAAGGACTGCTGATGCTGTTGGATCCTGACCTCCCTGCACTCGAAATGGATTTTCTGGAGCTACAGGAGTCCAATTGGCGCGCTCTCAACGGCGTTGGAAAGTAGACATCCAGGGCTTTCCAGCAATATATAATAGTTCATACTTTGCGCGAAGATAGACGACGTAACTTGGCGTTGAATGCCAAGTACATGCTGCTGTCTGGAGTTAAACGCCAGAAACACGTCATGATCCGGAGTTGAACGCCCAAAACACGTCATAACTTGGAGTTTAACTCCAAGAAAAGCCTCTACTCGTGGATAGCTTTAGTCTCAGCCCCAGCACACACCAAGTGGGCCCCAGAAGTGGATTTCTGCACCAATTATCTTAGTTTACTCATATTCTGTAAACCTAGGTTACTAGTTTACTATTTAAACAACTTTTAGAGAATTATTCTGTACCTCATGACATTTTCAGATCTGAATTACATACTTTGTGACGGCATGAGTCTCTAAACTCCATTGTTGGGGGTGAGGAGCTCTGCAGCGTCTCGATGATTTAATACAATTCCTTTGTTTTCCATTCAAACACGCTTGTTCTTATCTAAGATGTTTATTCGCGCTTAATTGTGAAGAAGGTGATGATCCGTGACACTCATCACCTTCCTCAATCCATGAACGTGTGCCTGACAACCACCTCCATTCTACATCATATTGAATGAATATCTCTTAGATTCCTTAATCAGAATCTTCGTGGTATAAGCTGGATTGATGGCGGCATTCATGAGAATCCGGAAAGTCTAAACCTTGTCTGTGGTATTCCGAGTAGGATTCCAGGATTGAATGACTGTGACGTGCTTCAAACTCCTGAGGGCTGGGCGTTAGTGACAGACGCAAAAGAATCAATGGATTCTATTCCAACCTAATTGAGAACCGACAGATGATTAGCCGTGCTGTGACAGAGCATAGGAACGTTTTCACTGAGAGGATGGGAAGTAGCCATTGACAACGGTGACACCCTACATAGAGCTTGCCATGGAAGGAGCCTTGTGTGTGTTGAAGGATTTCAGGGAAGAGTTGAAGTCAAAGGACAAAGCATCTCCAAAACTCCAACATGTTTCTCATTACTGCACAACAAGTAACACTGTTATTCTCTTTTATTTTTATAATCAAATCTGGTAATTTCACTTTTAATCCTATTGGCTTCCTGACTAAGATTAATAAAATAAACATTGATTGCTTCAAGCCAATAATCTCCGTGGGATCGACCCTTACTCACGTAAGGTATTACTTGGACGACCCAGTGCACTTGCTGGTTAGTTGTGCGAATCACAAATTCGTGCACCACTTATCTTTTAGTTTCTTGTTAGTAATTAATTTTAATTTAAAAATTAAATCTTTTTGGTGCACGAAATTGCAATAACACTTTTGCAATCCCGCACAACTAACCAGCAAGTGCACTGGGTCGTCCAAGTAATACCTTGCGTGAGCAAGGGTCGATCCCACGGAGATTGTCGGCTTGAAGCAAGCTATGGTTATCTTGTAAATCTTAGTCAGGAGATCAGAAATTATCAAGATTGATTGTGAAAAGCAAAAGAACATGAAATGGTTACTTGTTTTGCAGTAATGGAGAATAGGTTGGGGTTTTGGAGATGCTCCACCTTCTGAATCTCTGCTTTCCTACTGTCTTCTTCACCAAACACGCAAGTCTCCTTCCATGGCAAGCTCGTGTAGGGTTTCACCGTTGTCAATGGCTACCTCCCATCCTCGCAGTGAAAGCTAATGCACGCACTCTGTCACAGTACTGCCAATCACCGGTTTGGTTCCCTCCCCTACCGGAATAGAATCCCTCTTTTGCGTCTGTCACTAACGCCCAGTAGGTTACAGGTTTGAAGCACGTCACAGTCATTCAATCATTGAATCCTACTCAGAATACCACAGACAAGGTTTAGACCTTCCGGATTCTCTTGAATGCTGCCATCAGGTCCTGCCTATACCACGAAGATTCCGATTAAAGAACCCAAGAGATAACTACTCAATCTAAGATAGAACAGAGGTGGTTGTCAGGCACGTGTTCATAGTTGAGAATGATGATGATTGTCACGGATCATCACATTCATCCGGATTAAGAGCAAGTGTTATCTTAGAATGGAAGCAAGCATGATTGAATAAGAAACAGTAGTAATTGCATTAATCCATCAAGACACAGCAGAGCTCCTCACCCCCAACCATGGGGTTTAGAGGCTCATACTGTGGAAGAAACGTATACAAAATGTTATGAGGTCATAAGGTCGCATTCCGTACTGATTACAAAGTCAAAAGGTCCTATAAGTAGTAAACTAGTATCCTAAGGTTTACAGAAATGAGTAAATGACAGAAAAATCCACTTCCGGGCCCACTTGGTGTGTGCTTGGGCTGAGCATTGAAGCTTTTATATGTAGAGACGTTTTCTGGAGTTAAACGCCAGTTCTCATGCCAGTTTGGGCGTTTAACTCCAAGTTTTATGCCAGTTCCGGCGTTTAACGCTGGAATTTCTGAGGCCGGTTTGCTACGCAGGTTTGGGCCATCAAATCTTGGGCAAAGTATGGACTATTATATATTGCTGGAAAGCCCTGGATGTCTACTTTCCAACGCCGTTGAGAGCGCGCCAATTGGGCTTCTGTAGCTCCAGAAAATCCGCTTCGAGTGCAGGGAGGTCAGAATCCAACAGCATCTGCAGTCCTTTTCAGTCTCTGGATCAGATTTTTGCTCAGAACCTTCAATTTCAGTCAGAAAATACCTGAAATCACAGAAAAACACACAAACTCATAGTAAAGTCCAGAAAAGTGAATTTTATTTAAAAACTAATAAAAATATACTAAAAACTAACTAAAAGATACTAAAAACATACTAAAAACAATGCCAAAAAGTGTACAAATTATCCGCTCATCACAACACCAAACTTAAATTGTTGCTTGTCCCCAAGCAACTGAAAATCAAAATAGGATAAAAAGAAGAGAATATACTATAGATTCCAAAATATCAAAGAAACATAGTTCCAATTAGATGAGTGGGACTAGTAGCTTTTTGCCTCCGAACAGTTTTGGCATCTCACTCTATCCTTTGAAGTTCAGAATGATTGGCATCCATGAGAACTCAGAACTCAGATAATGTTATTGATTCTCCTAGTTAAGTATAATGATTCTTGAACATAGCCAGTGTATGAGTCTTGGCTGTGGCCCAAAGCACTCTGTCTTCCAGTATTACCACCGGATACATACATGCCACAGACACATAATTGGGTGAACCTTCTTAGATTGTGACTCAGCTTTGCTAAAGTCCCCAATTAGAGGTGTCCAGGGTTCTTAAGCACACTCTTGTTGCCTTGGATCACAACTCTATTTCTTTTCTTTTTCTTTTTCTTTTCTCTTTTTTTTTCGAAATTTTTTTTTTGAATTCACTGCTTTTTCTTGCTTCAAGAATCAATTTGATGATTTTTCAGATCCTCAATAACAGTTCTCTTTTCTCCTCATTCTTTCAAGAGCCAACAAATTTAACATTCTTAAAAACAACAAATTCAAGAGACATATGCACTATTCAAGCATTCATTCAGAAAACAAAAAGTATTGTCACCACATCAAGCTAATTCAACTAGTTTCAGAGATAAATTTCGAAACCCTGTACTTCTTGTTCTTTTGTGATTAAAGCATTTTTTTCTTTTAAGAGAGGTGATGGATTCATAGGACATTCATAGCTTTAAGGCATAAACTTTATTAATTTTATTAATTATGAACTTAGAACAAGACTCAAATATAGATATAAGATGAGACTAGAAATAGAAAAACAAGAACAAAAACGAAAAAAAATAGGCTCCTAATGATAGAGGTTTTCACAGAGTTAGAACTCAACAACCTTGATTTTGAGAAGTGGATGCTCCCTCAGCTTGAGAGGAGAACTTTTGGCGTTTCATCTCTTGAATTTCACGCCCCTGCTTCTCTTGTTCCTTCAGCAATTTGCAGAGCATGCAATTCTGATTCTGCTGTTCTTCCTTCAGTTGCTCCATAGTCTTTTGCAGCTTGTTAATAGATGCTTCTAGGCTGGACCAGTAGTCAATTCTTGGGAATTCAGGGAGGAATTCCTGCGCCCTCCTCTTGATGGAGTTGTCTTGCACTTGTCCTTCCATTGACTTCTTGGTGATTGGGTGTTCAATGGGTATGAACTCATCTACTCCCATCTTCACCCCAGCCTCTTTACAGAGCAAGGAAATCAAGCTTGGGTAAGCCAGTTTGGCCTCAGTGGAATTCTTATTTGCAATGGTGTAGATCTCACAAGCAATCACATGATGAACCTCCACTTCTTTTCCAAGCATAATGCAGTGAATCATCACTGCTCTCTTGATGGTGACCTCAGAACGGTTGCTAGTGGGCAATATGGAACGCCCAATAAAGTCTAGCCAACCTCTTGCAATTGGCTTGAGGTATCCTCTCTTGAGTTGGTTTGGGACACCCTTTGAATTGGTTATCCACTTAGTCCCAGGGAGGCAGATGTCCTCTAGAACTTGATCCAAACCTTTATCTACTCTCACCATCCTCCTATTGAAGGAATCAGGATCATCTTGTAGTTGAGGTAGTTTGAAGATTTCTCTTATTTTGTCCAGATGGAAGTACATAACTTTCCCTCTGACCATGGTTCTGTGGGTATGGTAAGCGGTTCCAGTCATTCTTTGCTTATCTGTTAGCCACAGATTTGAGTAGAATTACTGAACCATGTTCCTTCCGACCTTTGTCTCAGGATTGGTCAGAACTTCCCAACCTCTGTTTCGAATTTGCTCTTGGATCTCCGGATATTCATCTTCTTTCAGATCAAATTTAACTTCCGGGATCACTGACCTCAGACCCATTATTTTGTGATAATGGTCTTCATGTTCTTTGGTTAAGAACTTCTCTTCATTCCAAAGATTCTTTGGATTAGTCTCTTTCTTTCCTCTTGAGTTGGTTTGTTTTCCCTTGGGAGCCATGATCTTGATAGATCTTAGCTTAGTGATCACGGAAAAGCACACCAAACTTAGAGGTTTTGCTTGTCCTCAAGCAAAAAGAAAGAAAGAAGAGAAGAGAGAGAGAGAGAGGAAATTCGAATGGTGTGAGGAAGGAGGGGTGAGGAACGTTCATTTATAGAGTGGGGGGAGGAGAATTTCGAAAACAAAAGAGAGATTTGAAAGGAAATTTGAAAAGATTTTGAAAAAATTTGAGAAAAGGGTGAGTTTTTGAAGAAGATTTGAGATTATTTTGAGATAGATTTGAAGAATGGTTTTGATTTGTGAAGATTTGAAAGTGAATGATGAAAGGTTGAAGTGCATTTATGTAGAAGATTATGGGTAAAAAGAGGAAAGTTTGAAAAAATTTGAGTTGAAAACAAAAATGTGGTCCCCCCACCTTTCTGGCGTTAAACGCCCAGAATGGCACCCATTCTGGCGTTTAACGCCCACTTGGCACCCTTTTTGGGCGTTTAACGCCCAGCCAGGAAAGGTGTGTGCTTGGGCTGAGCATTGAAGCTTTTATGTGTAGAGATGTTTTCTGGAGTTAAACGCCAGTTCTCATGCCAGTTTGGGCGTTTAACTCCAAGTTTTATGCCAGTTCCGGCGTTTAACGCTGGAATTTCTGAGGCCGGTTTGCTACGCAGGTTTGGGCCATCAAATCTTGAGCAAAGTATGGACTATTATATATTGCTGGAAAGCCCTGGATGTCTACTTTCCAACGCCGTTGAGAGCGCGCCAATTGGGCTTCTGTAACTCCAGAAAACCCGCTTCGAGTGCAGGGAGGTCAGAATCCAACAGCATCTGCAGTCCTTTTCAGTCTCTGGATCAGATTTTTGCTCAGAACCTTCAATTTCAGTCAGAAAATACCTGAAATCACAGAAAAACACACAAACTCATAGTAAAGTCCAGAAAAGTGAATTTTATTTAAAAACTAATAAAAATATACTAAAAACTAACTAAAAGATACTAAAAACATACTAAAAACAATGCCAAAAAGTGTACAAATTATCCGCTCATCACTTTTTCAAACATATCTTTTTATCTTATCTTTTTCAAAAAAATTTTATCTTCTTCAAAATTTGATTTTAAAATATCTTATCTAACTTCTTATCTTCTTATCTTTTTAAAATTTGATTTTAAAATCTTTTTCAACTAACTAATTAACTTTTTGTTTGTTTCTTATTTTTTTCAAAACCACCTAACTACTCTTTCCTCTCTAATTTTCGAAAATATCTTACCCCTTTTTCAAAAATTCTTTTTAATTAACTAATTGTTTCTTGTTTTAATTTTAATTACATTTTATCTCTAATTTTTGAAAATCACTAACCCCCTTCTAAAAATTATTTTCGAATTTTCTATCTCTTTTCTCTTATTCTATTTAATTATTTAATTACTAACACTTCTCTTCACTTCTCTTCATCTAAAAATCCGAACCCACTCTTCTACATTCTTCTTCCCTTTCTTTTTCTACTAACATAAAGGAATCTCTATACTGTGATATAGAGGATTCCTCTTCTTTTCTTGTTTTCTTCTCTTTCATATGAGCAGGAACAGGGAAAAAGGCACTCTTGTTGAAATTGATCCTGAACCTGAAAGGACTCTGAAAAGGAAACTAAGAGAAACTAAATTACAATAATCCAGAAACAACCTTTCAGAAATTTTCGAACAAGAGAAGGAGATGGCAGCCGAAAATAATAATAATGCAAGGAGAATGCTTGGTGACTTCACAAAGCCAACGTCCAAATTTGATGGAAGAAGTATCTCCATTCCTGCCATTGGAGCCAATAATTTTGAGCTTAAGCCTCAACTAGTTGCTTTAATGCAACAAAACTGCAAGTTTTATGGACTTCCATCTGAAGATCCTTATCAGTTTTTAACTGAGTTCTTGCAGATCTGTGAGATTGTAAAGACGAATGGAGTTGATCCTGAAGTCTACAGACTCATGTTTTTCCCTTTTGCTGTAAGAGACAGAGCTAGAATATGGTTGGATTCACAACCTAAGGATAGCCTGGACTCCTGGGATAAGCTGGTCACAACCTTCTTGGATAAATTCTTTCCTTCTCAAAAGCTGAGCAAGCTGAGAGTGGATGTTCAAATCTTCAAACAAAAAGATGGTGAATCCCTCTATGAAGCTTGGGAAAGATACAAGCAGCTGACCAAAAGATGTCCATCTGACATGTTTTCAGAATGGACTATATTAGATATATTCTATTATGGTCTATCTGAATTTTCGAAAATGTCATTGGACCATTCTGCAGGTGGATCTATTCACCTAAAGAAAACGCCTGAAGAGGCTCAAGAACTCATTGATATGGTTGCAAACAACCAATTCATGTACACTTCTGAGAGGAATTCCGTGAATAATGGGATACCTCAGAAGAAGGGAGTTCTTGAAATTGATGTTCTGAATGCCATATTGCCTCAGAACAAAGTGTTAACCCAACAGGTCAACATGATCTCTCAAAATCTGAATGGATGGCAACATGCATCCAACAGTACTAAAGAGGCAGCTTCTGAAGAAGCTTATGATCCTGAGAACCCTGCTGTGGCAGAGGTTAATTACATGGGTGAACCTTATGGAAACACCTATAACTCATCATGGAGAAATCATCCAAATTTCTCATGGAAGGATCAACAAAAGCCTCAACAAGGCTTTAACAATGGTGGACGCAATAGGCTGAGCAATAGCAAGCCTTTTCCATCATCTTCTCAGCAACAGACAGAGAATTCTGAACAAAACACTTCTAATTTAGCCAATCTAGTCTCTGATCTGTTAAAGGCCACTTTCAGTTTCATGAGTGAAACAAGATCCTCCATTAGAAATCTGGAGGCACAAATGGGCCAGCTGAGTAAGAAAGTCATTGAAACTCCTCCCAGTATTCTCCCAAGCAATACATAAGAGAATCCAAAAGGAGAGTGCAAGGCCATTGATATAATCAATATAGCCAATCTAGTCCTCACCGTCAGCTGTGTCATCGCCGCCACGTTCTGTTCCGTGCTCACCTTCGCGGAGGTCAATGTCGCCAGAGCTTCACGCCGCCTTTGCCGCCCGAGAACCGGTGCCGTCGCTGGAAGAACACGGCTGGTAAGGTTTTAAGTATTGGGTTTCGTTTCTTTTGAGTTTCTGAAAATGTTACAATCAACGTATGTTGGTTTCAATCGCTGTCACCAGAGACTGGTCGCCGTTGCCGCTTGAGGTGTCTGCTAGGGCTGCCCCCAAATTGGTTCAGAGACTGCCGCTGCTTCGTTCTCGTATTACAGCAAGTATTTTACGTTTTGAAAACTCCCGCGTTAATGCTCTGTTTCGTGTAATAAAGTCTTGCAATGTTGATGTATTAAGAGTTAGTAACCGAGGCTGCATGTTGTGTTTTAAAGCTGTTTATGCTGTTGCGAAAGAGTGCAGGGTGGTGATTTGAAGCTGCCGTTGATTTCGGGTTGAGACAAAAGAAATTCTTTGAGGCATTTGGGTTGTGGGTTCAATGTGTTGAGGTAGGGACCTTTTTAGAAAACCATACTTTATAAATTGGAATTATTATATATGGATATTTATGTGAGAGATGTATTTTTAGTGATTATATAAGTCTTATGTGTTGTTTGGTTATCTTGGATGGATATGAATGCTTGTTTGATTGGATTATTATTTGGTTTTGTGAAATGGACGGTTCTTGAAGTATTTCTTTAAAGTTGTTTCTTTAAATTTTCAAAATCGAGTTTAATTCATTGGAAATTGATTTGAGTTTGAATTGGTTTTCTTGAAATATGAAAATTTTATGCACTTTTGGATTCAGCTTGATTTTGAATTGATTTGGTTTTGAACCTGTTAAAGAGGGTTGTGGAATGGTTTGGTTGGAATCCGGAAAGGGTGGTAAAGTCCAAGTTTTAGGGGAGGTGCTGCCGAAATTCCTATAAAATCCGAGACTTTATTGAAATGTCCTTTGGAAAGTTATGAGTTTAAGACTTTTATTATTTCATTTAAATTGTTTAAGAAAGTTATGAATTATGTTTTGAAATGAAGTATTGAAAATAGAATTATGATTTAGCCTAGTTTCTTAAGAAAAGTATTCTATCTCTTTTGGGAGCAAATCATTTAAAAGAAACTTATGTTTAAGGCTGTTTTAAATATGAAAATGGTTTATGTTTTTGAAAAATTGGCTTGAGTATTTTCAATTGAAGGAGTTTTAGTGACTTGAAAAGAACTTGAATTTCGATTGACAAGTCTCATTTTACAAGGTCTTAGGAAAAGTTTGAAGTATTCTTTAAATTCTGAGTTTAGCAAAACTAAAACGATTTCTGAGTAGTTGGAAACGCTCTGGATTTAATACTGGAATTGGAGTTGGTTTTGGTTTAAGTAAAATAGATGGTTTCTTTGAAAATTTGTTTGGAGTAATTGAAACACAACTTGGTTTGGCTTAAATTCTCTTTTATTTATTCGAGTCAAGAAATTAAGGTTTTAAAGATTCTAATCAATTTGAGGAAATGGGTTAGGTTATTCCCCCTAAAGTCATGAGACTCTACTGAGGAATTTTTATTACTACATCCTATTTTAGGATGAATGATTATGAATCTTTTAGAAGAGACTTTTAATTTGATGTGATTTTTGAAATGTTTTGGGAAGATGTTGTGGATGGTGACTGTGTTCTAAAAAGGGGAATTTACGTTTGAGGAAAAGTAGTTTATGAGCTTAAAATGATTTGAGAAATGAGGATTTTAAAGTTAAGACTAAGATGGATTGATTTTGGTATCCAAGTAAAGAGATTTGAGAAAAAGTGACTTATGGCTTGAATGATGATTGATTTGATATGAATTGTTAATGAAGTGTGGAAGTGATGATAAATAAATGAATATATGGCGTTTGCACTTCTTTTGTTTGAGATACGAGTTTTCCTGGGTAAAGTATCATGGCTTGCCACCACGTGTTCCAGGTTGAGACTCGATACTCTGTGGACCCTACGACGTAAGGGTGACCGGACACTTATAAATTCCCGGAAATGGTACCCCCATTGAGAGATTTGATATATATATATATATATATATATATATATATATATATATATATATATATATGAAAAATCTATGCATAGACTCATGGGGATACGCGTCGGGGGACAGTCCAAGGGTTTAGCAAACTGGACTTGTCGGGTTGGCTTGATAACCGACAGATGAGACTCATCAGCCATAGGGTAGACATTCATCATATGCATATATGTGACATTGTTTGGGTGTGTATATTGTACTTGGTTTGCCTATGTGTATAATTGATGAGCGGATAATTTATACGCTTTTGGCATTGTTTTTAGTATGTTTTTAGTATGTTTTAGTTAGTTTTTAGTATATTTTATTAGTTTTTAGTTAAAATTCACTTTTCTGGACTTTACTATGAGTTTGTGTGTTTTTCTGTGATTTCAGGTATTTTCTGGCAGAAATTGAGGGACCTGAGCAAAAATCTGATTCAGAGACTTAAAAGGACTGCAGATGCTGTTGGATTCTGACCTCCCTACACTCGAAGTGGATTTTATGGAGCTACAGAAGCTCAATTGGCGCGCTCTCAATGGCGTTGGAAAGTAGACATCCTGGGCTTTCCAGCAATGTATAATAGTTTATACTTTGCCCGACATTTGATGGCCCAAACCGGCGTTCCAAATCAGCTCAAAACTGCCCGGCGTTAAATGCCGGAACTGGCACAAGAATGGGAGTTAAACGCCCAAACTGGCACAAAAGCTGGCGTTTAACTCCAAGAAAAGTCTCTACACGAAAATGCTTTAATGCTCAGTCCAAGCACACACCAAGTGGGCCCGGAAGTGGATTTTTATGTCATTTACTCATCTCTGTAAACCCTAGGCTACTAGTTCTCTACAAATAGGACCTTTTACTATTGTATTTTCATCTTGGTAGCTATCTTTAGTCTTATGCTATCTTAGATCATGGGGCTGGCCTCACGGCCATGCCTAGACCTTGTTCTTATGTATTTTCAACGGTGGAGTTTCTACACACCATAGATTAAGGTGTGGAGCTCTGCTGTACCTCGAGTATTAATGCAATTACTATTGTTCTTCTATTCAATTCGGCTTCTTCTTATTCCAAGATATTCATTCGCACTCAAGAACTTGATGAATGTGATGATTATGTGACGCTCATCATCATTCTCACTTATGAACGCGTGCCTGACAACCACTCCCGTTCTACAAGCAAACAAGGCTTGAATGTTTATCTCTTGGATTCCTTAATCAGAATCTTCGTGGTATAAGCTAGAATTGATGGCGGCATTCAAGAGAATCCGGAAGGTCTAAACCTTGTCTGTGGTATTCTAAGTAGGATTCAATGATTGAATGACTGTGACGAGCTTCAAACTCCTGAAGGCTGGGCGTTAGTGACAGACGCAAAAGAATCAATGGATTCTATTCCAACCTAATTGAGAACCGACAGATGATTAGCCGTGCCGTGACAGGGTGCGTTGAACATTTTCACTGAGAGGACGGGATTGTAGCCACTGACAATGGTGATACCCAACATACAGCTTGCCATGGAAAGGAGTAAGAAGGATTGGATGAAGACATTAGGAAAGCAGAGAGATGGAAGGGACAAAGCATCTTCATACGCTTATCTGAAATTCTCACCAATGAATTACATAAGTATCTCTATCTTTATTCTATGCGTTATTCATATTTCATCCATAACCATCTGAATCTGCCTGACTGAGATTTACAAGATGACCATAGCTTGCTTCATACCAACAATCTCCGTGGGATCGACCCTTACTCGCGTAAGGTTTATTACTTGGATGACTCAGTGCACTTGCTGGTTAGTTGTGCGAAGTTGTGATAAAGAGTTGAGATTGCAATTGAGTGTACCATGTTGATGGCGCCATTGATGATCACAATTTCGTGCACCAATAATTCTATTTAATTGCTAATTACTTTACTTGATGTAACTGCTTGATTGTGCTTGAACATCCCTATTTGTGTTTGTGACTGAAATTGGTTAAATTTGTGGTGAATTGGTTGTGGATTGATTTGTTTAGGCCTAGGGCCATGGATGATTAGAAGATAGGCTGAAGGCCGTGTTTGGTTGTGTTTTTGGTTTAGAAAAGTATGAAAAACTAAATTGGTTCAACATAGACTTAATGAACCTATGCACGGAACAGGTTGGTCATTCATGCTATTTAGGAAAAACCTTTTGAAATGCTTTTGAATTTTTGAAGAAATAACAATTTCCTCTTTCAAAAAGGATTTCAAGTTTTTATTAGTAAATCTTTGGGTTTTAAAATGATGCATAAGACATTTATTAATCACTATGTTTTAAAACGAGTTTTATTTTCGCGTATCCTATTATAGTAATTCTCTAACCTCATAGTGAGAACTTGCGAGGATGATGTTCTCACTCCCCTACAAGTCTATTCTTTTCAGGTTATGGGCGACAAAGTTCGAAAGAGCTTATTTACTCCTTTTTTGTTTTAAACGATGTTTGTGTTTTATTTGTTACTTTTTCCCTCGCCTTTATCATTACGAGTTTTTATAAGAGGGATAGGAATTTGATTATGTAATGCTTGTAAAATTAATATTATGCATATATATATATATATATATTATCCTTTGTAAGTATTGGTTTTTGCATGGTAAGTATGGATGTATGTTATTATTAAAAAGTCCTTGAGCGGTTACACTGTTTAAGTTTTAACAGGCTCATACTTTAGTATTAAATAATTTAAAGAGTCGTTGTAATACCCGAGCTATCATAGTGGCACAGCCGAAAGCGTGACATTTTGATAGTTAGGGTGTTATATTATGGTATCAGAGCGGTCTTTCCTGTAGAGCCTGAGGAATAGACCGACTATACTTCAATTGCATACTCTGAACGTTGTCATGTAGTAGGTCTTGTTCGGATAACGCGAATTAAAGCTTTTTGCACATGACGGTCTATTGATTAATGCCATTAATCTTGCATTGCATCATTCCTGGTATTACGTTTGGCCGGCTTAATATTAGTGAATTATGTATATGAAAGTACTAATGGGTTGTCATAGATGATACACGAGTTATAGGAAATGCGAATCGCGGGTTTTGGGAACGTTAGGAGTTAATTCTTGAGGTTACTCGGTTCGGTGTCTTGAACTCTGCGAATATCATGTATCTTGTTCTTGCTTGGTATGCTCTAAGGTTCTTGTTTGCGATTCTTTTCTTGGAAAGTGATCAAATTATCTTCCAATCCTGCCCTCTTGTTCACATGCGCTCTTGTTTGATCCTAACTTTATATGTCTACTTAAAATCCTTGGTGTATTCACCTTCTTTGTTTAGGCACTTCCTCTTGAGTCATGTATTCTTTGATATACACTTGAACCTATTTTAATGCAGCATACCTTTTTAAGTTCTTATTCCGAGTCTTTTGTAAACAAAGTGTGATTTAGTTTTCCTCTTATTTGACGATAATTACAGCCATTCTTCAAATCTTAACAAAACTGCTTTTGATTTGATATACACTTCTCTATATAAACTTTGAAAGTTCCTTATACAGTTTAAAACTAATTGTTCCAATATCTTGCCTGTTCCTTCACTGATTTATGGAAATATATTTACTTTAAATACAACTTGATTTTCTAAACACTTTATTATAGTTTTTACGAATATCTTTATTTGATTATGTATTTAGGAATTCTTCAAAAGAAAGATTTTTGCCTCTTTTTTGTTGATTTTCATTTGACAAACTTCACTTAATTTATTTTTAATTTGAATTTGGTTTAGTATAACACATTGTCTATGCAATTGTTGTTCTTTTAAAAGTATTGGGCTCATATCCTTCCTTTTAGAAACAGACCAATTCCTTTTTAAGCTTTTCACTTCTTTGAATGATATACTTGGTTCTGTTTTTAATTATTCTTTTATTGTTATGAACATCACCATTAGTCTTAGTTTTCATTCTCATGTGAATCTCATACTCGTCCGAGTCATCCTGAATTTGATTCAATCTAGTGCATTGTTTGTCCTCTTATTTGTTTTTGTTTAATCAAAGGTTCTTTCTCGAAAATTCACTATTGATCGAGTTGTCTTTCCTTACTAGTTTTATATTCTTTTGGATCGATTGAAAGCTTGTTTGATGTCTCATGCCTCGTGGATCTTGTTTGAACTCCCTTGATTTAAGATATTTTCTTATATAGCTTGATTTCTTTTTTAGTACACCTAAATATTCTTGAATGTCCCTAGGTGATGGCGATTTCAAGTGTATTCTTAAAGTTTTGATATGAATTTTTAAAACAAGTTTTGGATTCCCTTCTTAAGAAATGTTAAATCAATTTTTCTCGCTTAATTGCATCCATAGCTATTTTTTAAATTTGATAAAGTTGGTTTAAAGTTGGCATGCGCTATTTTAAATGAAGTTTTAAAAAGCTTCCTTATTTAGCGGAAACCTGTCTGTTTGTAACGCACCACTTATTTCCTTTACTGACTATAAGAAAATTTCTTTTCTAATTGGAGTTTGAATATGAACTTTGAAAGTTTTTGTAGTTTAAAACTTTACCCCATACTTTCCTTTTCCAACAAAATTTGACCCTTTCCAACTTTGCTGCGATTTCATTGCACAACTTTATTTGATTTAGTACCTACATGTCTTTCGAGAATGGTGAGACATTATCTTGGCCTTAACACAATTGATTTTCATTTTTTCAAACCTCACCTATTCTATCTTTTACTTGAAAACTGTACGAAATGCAATTAAATTTTCTTTTGACCATATTGCTATTTTGATATATGTTTTTGTCATCCTTTTACATAGTGCGAGTTACATATCTTTTCTTTTAGAACATGAGGTCATCTTCCTTAAATTTTTCATTCTTTATATTCAAATATATTAGAAGGTGTTCTTAATCATAAATTTTTAAACCTTGTAAGCATCATCACTGACTCTAGTTAATCTTCTTCTATGATTTCATACTTCTTTAACTCAGATTGACTTTGTTTCAAACTACCACATTGTTATTCCTTTTGTTGTTCCTATCGCTTTTCTCTGATTCGAGGGTCGTTCCTGAGATTGCCAAACTGATTTTTCTTTCCAAAACTATTCATTTCTTGTACATCCTTGATTACTTGTGACCCCAATAATTCTTTCAAATTCCTGCGGATATTGTCCTTGTCCTTTTTCTAAGGTTTAATACCCTTCTAATTAAACTCGAGGATTGTTTTAATGTCACATGCAACCTTTAGGTATAGTAATGCGATGCGTTGGTTCTTTAAGAAGTGGTTTGTGGATATGGAAGATAAAGCGGTAAGTGTGCAACATTATGAGAAGTTGTAAGAGTTTTGTTCCTTGAGAAGGAGTTGCCAGTGTTAGGCTTGTGACGGGTTAGGAGGTTGTGAAGTGACTGATGGATAGTTGGGAAGTTGAAGTTTTGAAGTGGGTACGAGATATGTGAGCGAACTTTATATCCGTTGCCTTAAAACCAGCCTACTTTGTAACTTTTGGCAACTTTAACTACCGCCTTACTTTTGCGAATGCCTATCTTGAAAAGCTTGCACCCTACTGTATTTTTCTGATTTTGTTTTTTTTTTTTTTTTTGCAAAGTCTTGAAACCATAAAACCTTTTTGCAATGAGCCTATCTTGTATCTCCTACCTTGTACCACACATTTTCTTCCTTATATGTATATTCAAGTTATAAGGCCTGTATTTGGAAGATTCTATATATGCCAAGATCCTTACTTTTCTAAAGTAAAGTATTCAAAACTACATTAGTATTTTGCGTATTAAATTAATTTTCGAGGACGAAAATTTTTATAAGTGGGGGTAGGATGTAAGATCCCGAATTTTAAAAGGTTATTAATAAATTATTTATGATTCATTATATTTATTTAAGATTATATTTTTAGAGATTTTTATATATAAGTTGAGTAAATTCTTATTTATTATTTAGAGTTCTGATAATTGAAAAATAGTGAATATTTTCTATTCCTTAATTTTAAATATTTAAATTTTTAATCTTATTTTACAAATAAAGGAGAATTAATTTACTTATATCTAATTTTTATTAAAAATAGGCATTTGAATGGAAAAAAATTTACAAATTATAATTGGAAGGTATTTTAAAGATGGAAATTTTATATTTAATTTGGTTGTTGATTATTATTTTACCTTTTTAATTATTTTATAAAAATTACACCATTAACCCTATTTTTAATAAAAATACCTAAACTACCCCACACCACCCCAAACCCTAACACTACACTTATCTCTCTCTCACCCACCGTCACCCTCACTAACAGACACACACTTCTGAAGGAAGAAAGAAAGAGGGAAAAGAAAAGAAAGAAGGAAAGGGAAAAAGAGCAGAATAGGGATTCGAGAGAGGGGGAGCGCGCCGGGGAAGGGCGAGCCGTCGCACCACCACCACGCCGCTCGGTAACGCCGCCTCGCCACAGTCACCGTCGCATCGCCGTTCATGCCAGTGCCTAGGAAATCGTGTGGGGAAGAGAGACAGGCGAAGGAGAGGAGGTCGCAGGTTGCCGGTCCATCCACGAGCCGCCTCCAGAACCGCGAAGAGAAGGAGTCGTGCTCGTCCAGTCGCATCGCCGTCCATGAAGTCTTCGCTGTCAGTTGTGCTGTCGCCGCCGCATTCTATTCTGTGGTCACCTTCGCGGAGGTCCATGTCGCTGGAGCTTCACGCCGCCTTTGCCGCCCAAGACCCACTGCCATTGCCGGAAGAGTACTGTCGGTAAGGTTTTAAGTATTGGGTTTCGTTTCTTTTGGGTTTCTAAAAATGTTACAATCACTGTATGTTGGTTTTTGTCACTGTCGCCGCTGCCGCTTGAGGTGGCTGCCGCCAAATTGGTTCAAAGATCGCCGCTAGTTCGTTCATGTATTACAGTAAGTATTTTATGTTTTGAAAAGCCCCGCGTTAGTGTTCTGTTCCGTGTAATAAAGTCTTGCGATACTGATGTATTAGGAATTAGTAACCGAGGCTGCATGTTGTGTTTTAAAGCTATTTATGCTGTTATGAAAGAGTGTGGGGTTGTGATTTGAAGTTGCCGTTGATTTCGGGTCAAGACGAAAGGAATTCTGTGAGGCATTTGGGTTATGGGTTCAACATGTTGAGGTAGGGACCTTTTTAGAAAACCATACTTTGAAAATTGGAATTATTATATATGGATATTTATGTGAAAGATGTATTTTTAGTGATTGTATAAGTCTTATGTGTTGTTTGGTTGTCTTGGATGGATATGAATGCTTGTTTAATTGGATTATTGTTTGGTTTTGTGAAACAGACGTTTTTGAAGTGTTCCTTTAAAGTTATTTATTTAAAGTTTTGAAATCGAGTTTAATCCGTTGGAAATTGATTTGAGTTTGAATTGGTTTTCCTGAAATATGAAAATGGTATGCACTTTTGGATTTAGCTTAATTTTGAACTGATTTGGTTTTGAACCCGTTAAAGAGGGTTGTGGAATGGTTTGGTTGTTGTAACACCCTACTACACAGAGCTTTATGCCTAGGTCGTAAATCAATGGTAGTAAGGTATCTCGACTTCTAAAAACAAAATACATACATATATAATGGAAGGAATATGATATACTAGGAGCCCGTGAAGAAAAGACATAGCAAAATCGCATCATACTCAGAAACCGGTATTATACATAAGCAGAAATGACCGAAGTATAAATATGTATATATGATTCAAAAAGTATACGTAACAACACTAGTCTTAACCTGCAAAGATAAGGCCGACTAGTTAATATAATACAACCCGAAAGTAGGACTAAAAAATCATAAACATAAATTCTGTTTCTCTATAATCAACCTCTAAGAGGGATATACAAGTTATAAAATACAGTAGTGGAGAATATTTAAAATATCTAAGTAAAAGTAAAATTTCCAAAAGACAATCTTCGTTTCCTGAAAGCAAATTCTGCATGCTCAACAAGGTGTATCACGTCCAATACCTATAAGATGAAAATTCGTGAAACGGGTGAGAACATCATCCCTTTCGGAGTTCTTAGCAAGGGTAACAGTTCGAAAGTAGAGACGATGTAAAGACTACACAAATCCTCTAGGCAATCCTAACACATCAACAAACAGAAATCCAAGCCTAGAAATATACTAAACCCAAAAAATAGTAAGGTATGCTAAACCAACTAACTACACTCATGCACCATTAATTTTCCTTCGACATTTCTCTCTTTAATAAACCTCAAGTCCTTCTCAAACTATCTCTTATTAATTCTCTCACCTTTCACTTATCATGCTTCTTTTTGTCTCAAGTTCTCTCCATTTCATCTCAGCCTTCATATATACAAGGTCTCATAATAGAACAGTCACAGCAAACACGAGTAATGAAGTTCAGCACAATCAGATTCAATTACAGCAATTATAACAGATAGCAGTTAAACAATAATGATCAAATAGGCAAACCACATATACAATAAACACACCCAATCAATGTCATATAGATGATGCAAATAATGCATGCCTGTCCTACTAGCCATGAGCTCACGCGTCGGTTATGTTGCCAAACCCGACTCGGATAAGTGGGATTAAACCACCATCCTTATCCGTAGGTTCCATAAACAAGCATGATTAAACCACCGTCCTTGCCTCCACAGTAAGCAGAATTAAACCACCATCCTTATTGGACACCTCGAACAAGCGGGATTACACCACCATCCTTACTCGGGTTGCATTCACAAATCAATCTACAAGTGGGATTAAACCACCGTCCTTGCCCAACATAAAACAATATGCAAGTGGGATCACACCACTGTCCTTGCTAAACAATTCACCCATATGTGAGTGGAATAGAACCTCTGTCCTCACTGCAGGCGGGATAAAACCACCATTCCTGCATATGCACAATAACCACAACAAGCGGGATCAAACCACCATCCTTGCCAGGACAAAACTCTTTCAATAAACCAAGTCCCTGGGATATAGTGCCCGGCTCACTTTTAACCTCATCATAGTCACTCTCATCATCAACATTTCACCAGCCTTTTATCAGAAATTGTTACAACAATATACTCTCAAAATATTTGATAATAGTATAAAAATCAATTCTTAAATCTCATACCCAAGGTAGTCACCAAATCAATCATCGGCAGCCAAATTACAATCTTGTTTTTAAAATATCAAATGAACTCAGAATTGCACAAACTTTATATTCATACGACCATTTCGGATTAAAATTTCTATTAAATTAAAAATCATAATTTTTCATTTACTCTAGCTTTAGGAATAGAAGAAAAATCGTGACTACTCTACAGTGTTTAAAAATAAAAAAAAAACAGCAGCAACATGAGATATTCAAAATTCAATATAAAATCCAAGTTAAATCCAATGACCTTAACAATTAATAGGCTTCAACGTTACTCATCCAGGTTTCTTTTTCAATTAGTTCCAGGTCAATACCATTTTTAATGAGAAAGTTATGTAACTTGGAAGTTGAGTAATTTTCTGCAGAATTCTGTTTTAAAAGCCAATGAGCATATCCTCTTCCAAGTCCCATACTTCACTCAGTAAAATATGGACAGCGCTGAAATTTAAATTACATATGATAAAAATACTTAAATTTCACCTCCAATTGGTTACACCTCAATACCAATCCAGAATCGAAAGTTATAAACTTTCAAAGTTATTGATTTAAGAAAACAGAATCTGGCTTTTACTACATAACGTGTCATATTTCAAAAATTCATATCTTTAAAACTATAATTCCAAAAATTCTAAATTTTTAAAAAATTAAAGTATTAAGAACAGAGTTTCATTTAAAATTGATTTCATTTCAAAATTCAAACTAGAGAATTTCCAATAGAGAAAACAAGTTGCTGCTATGTTAAGCATTCTGCAGAAAAATCAGATTTAACAACCACACTTCAATAATTTACCATAAATCATAAACTTAACAAAAATGTCTCAAATTTACCAGTCCAACTCCTTATATTTCCAAGCTCAATCCAGACTTGATCCCATGCAATTCCGATCATTATAGAATTAGTTATAGATTTTCAAAGTTTCTTACTTCGTTTGAAATAATGTAGAAAATCAGATCCCACGATTTAAATTTGAAAATTCATAACTAATATTCCAGTTAATACAAAATCTTCAAAATTGAATCTTAACAATCTTACTTATTATAGGTCACTTAGCTCTTAATTTCTTATCATTTCAAACACTATTGAGTTACTGGTTCACTTTCAAAATTGCCGTTTGACTTCAAAACTCATATTTTCAGCAAGCAGTTCAACATTTTAAGATTCAATCCTTCAAATATTCTCTGAACTCAATTCCAATCAATCACCAAGTCCACCACCATTACAATAATTCATGCCGATTACCTTCACTTACCTCATAGGGGGTTTTCTCACCCTATTACGGGCTCCGACCCAATATCCAAATCAATTAACAATAAAATCAATAAATGCCATCCACTTTATAATGTCACAATAATTCTTAATCAATACACACATACATATAGCCATTCACTATCCCCAACAACAACCAATTTCAATCCACATTTATCCTAGGGTCAACAAATATAGGCATTCACATAACTTTACATAATGCCTACTCAAAACTCAAACTCGTACCTTGAATGCCAACAGTTCCAACCCTTGAAGCCTTGCCTAGCTCAATCTCCAAGGTCCACCACCTAAATTTGCCAATCAAATTTTATTTCATATCAAATTCAGCCCCAACAATTCTCTATTCCATACAATCTAGTCACAACAACAATATATCTCAACATTTATTTTAGGGTTCATACATAAAATTGGGGACAAAGAAGAGAGTTAAGCTTCCTTACCTTAACCCACACGAAATATAGATGGAACCTACTAAGAATTAATGTAGAGCATCCATAAACAACCAAAATTACAAAAATTCAACAACCCCAAAACCAAAATCGTGAATCTGTAAGGAACAGAAAAATGGGCAAAAAACTGAGAGTTCCTTACCACAAATCTTAAATAGAATTGAAGAGGATGAGGAGAGCTACGCGTGGCCACAAACAGCTCATCAATCGGAGCTCCTGATCAAAAGTTACAAGCAAAACAAGATGAAGGTGAATAGTACTCTAGGTTTTGGTTACTCTCTTCTCTCTCACCGTGTTTTCTTTGAAAGGAGGGAAGAATGAGGTGTTTTGTGCTGAAATAGATCTTTGTATAACGTGGGTTTGGGCCACTTGGGCCCGGTTCACTCGGTTTAGCCCGTTGGCTCAATTTTGGGCCAAAACCTTTAAGATTAGAGTTTTAAATCGTATTTTAAATATTTCAATCTTCTCAAATTATAAATTCTAAATTCTTAATCTTATTTACTTATAATTAATTTACTCACTTGTAGTGCCATACAGACTTAAGCTGGTACTACCGGTTGAATTGCCAGTATGCGTTTTTACGCGTATTTCCGCAGAAGATTATTTTTTTCCCATTCGGAAAAATTCACTGAATTCAATTATCATAGTTAAATCTTATAATTCCTTAGTCTTGATTTTTCACTCCGTCCAAACACGTTTTAACTATTTTAACTTGATGATCGATTATCCAATTAATCCTTTTATAATTTTCTCGGGTCTTACATCCTACCCACCTTAATAAAAATTTTGTCCTCAAAATTTGACCACTCTTAACCAACTTTGAATGATTCTTCCTCTCATGTATCTCCACTTTTATGTATGCTTCTCAAGGTCCATCTGACTCCAGGAAATCTTCATTAATGAAGCTTCCTCAATTCCCATAGTAAGATTCACGACTTACATAACCTATTCTCACTCTTTATAGAATGTAACTGATAACTCCACGCTACTAACACCCCTTCCGATTCCATAAACCTAATTCATATTGAATGTTCCAAATTGCTTTCACTGTGTCACTCTAATTATTAGCCACCAAGAACCTAGCTATTTCTCTATGTTAACCAAAAGTTACATTGTCTCAATATTGAGGAGAGTCCTTTCTCATATTTAACATTAAGCTCATACATGTGCTATCTTACCCCGTTTCGACTCCGAGCGAACTTAACTAGCAGAACTTCTTTTCCTGCGACATCTCTCAACACAAGTCGGAACCTAACCACACTTAGCTCTCCAATCCCATATCAACACAACAGAACATCAACCCCTCGCAACTTTATTACCATCCACTCTAGACTTAGATCAATCCGAAACTTGTTTCGCAAAAATCACCACTTCACAACTTCTAGCAACGGCGTATACTTATAGGTTTCACCTTCCGTGTCCACAAATCATGCTCTAAGAAACTAACGTTTCAATGGTTGAGTTTAAGAAATAGACGCAATGCCAAAATAAGCTCAAGTGAATTCAAAGGAATACCAAGCCCAAAAGAGAACAAACAATTTGAGTAGCATCCAACAAGAATCGGAAAGATGCTCTGTGTTATGATCAAGTGAGGTCATAGAAAATAACGAAACGCACCAAAAAGAGAACTAAAGAAAGAAATTTCCAAATTAAAAATCCTTAGCGGAAACAAAAAGTTCATCGACTCGAAACATATCCCAGTTGGCTTTGGAAGAATTTTGAGTTGAATGGAGGTGGCTCAACTCAACAGTGATCCCTCAAGGGTCGAAGGTTCTTATGATTGGTTCAAAACGAGTTCGGACTCACATCAAAGAGTGCAAGTTTCATGCAAGGATATATGCAAATGAGGAATAGAATTGGGAATATTCAAATTATTTCCAAGAAAGAATTTGGAATAAAGAACTTCAATGCAACTAACAAAAAAAGAGATAGATCAGGTCACAAGGATTTTATTGGTACTCGCATTCATATAAAATCTCACGTCGCCATCGAGATCACTGTGCTTCCATAGCGTTACTTTGATTCGCTTGCCTTTAAGAATTTAATTATTCACCCACATCAACAAAAAATCTTCTTAAGTTCTGCCAAATCTAACGGCAATACTCTACGTGGCACTATTAAATTTAATCCTAGATGTGACACTAAGTTTGACACTTTTAGTTTTGCAAATTATGGATAAACGCGGTGTTCCAATATCATACAATGCAATTAGAATTTGGTTACCCATTTCACAATTACCTCATATTAGAGATTCTCAACCTTGTCGCTAAGACCGACTTGCATCCTGGTCCTTCCTGTTGGGACAATGTCTAGAGACATGCCTAGGCAATCTGCAATGATAGTATAATCCTAGCCCAGCCATGCACCACATTTTCGGATGGTATCTTTCACATCTCGAGCATCTCAAGTTCTCTTGGTGAGTCCTTGCCTGCTTTCCCTTACCATGTCCTTTGTGATAGTCACCCTTTTGGTAGCCGTTGTAGTCTTGTGAGTATTGCGGTGCATGATCACTCCTCTTAAAGTTTTGCTCCCTTGGTGCAAAATCTCTGTCTTGACCTCTTGGTGCAAGATCTCTGTCTTGGCCGTTCTTATAGAACTCTCCATAGTCATTCTTTTCCACAACAGCCTTTCTTAAGCACCCCTCTACAACTCTACTCTTATTCACCAACACGGAGAATATGCGGACCTCCATAGGCCCCACAGCAGTCAGAATTTCACTCTGAAGTCTACCCTCGTACTTAATACACTTCAACTCCTCATAACTCTCAGGAGCACCTTGACAAACCATCGAGAACCGACATAACTTCTCAAACTTACTAGTGTATTCTACCACCGTCATGGAACCTTACTTCAGCTGTAGCAGCTCCAACTCCTTCGCCGCCCTAACTGAGTTCGGAAAATACTTCTTATAGAACTCCACTCGAAAGGTATCCCAACTAACTGCAACATCACCTTGTTGCAATAAACGACAAGCTCCTTGTGGGGTGAGCATGGGTCGGTTTGGTTCAGATTTGTATTTTTTTGTACATGCACCTGAACCAAACCAAACCGATTAAGAACGGATTGGTTCGGTTCGGGTAATTGGATACCCGATGACTTTGAAATTCATAAAAAAAAAAACCAAATTTTTATCTTAAAAACTCAACAAGTACACTAAACATGTAATATCAATAGAAATAATTCAAACATGTTAAATACTAAATACCTTAAAAACTAAACTCATTAAAATCTAAACATATTAATAGTGAATAATCTTTGTCTTATGGAAAAGTCATATATATATTTTTTATTTAATTAATATATGATCGGGTTCGCGGGTTGGTTTGGGTTTCGCACCCCCAGAACCGATACCCGAACTAATCACTAACAAAGACCATCAGTTTGGTTCGGGTTGGACCTGATTACTCGTTGGTTCTAGAACCAATTTAATTGGTTCAGTTCGGGTTCGGACGGGTAATCGGGTACCCGCTACCCATGCTCACCCCTATCCTTCCCACCAAAACTGAGCTTCTCCTTCAAACTTGCATGTGGCAAACTCTATATACTGATTTTCAGTTACATACTGAGCTTGCAATGGTCGTTCCATTGCCTGAAACTAATTGTCGGCCTCAGTGTAATTCGTAGTTTCTCTGAAGGTTGGAGGATGCACATTCAAAAAGGATGACAATGTCATTGGCCCATTATCCCCGTTTTTTCCATTTACATTGTTAGCCTGATTGCCTAAGGCAGCAGTTGTGGCCTGCATAGCTACAGCCATGTTCTCCAAGGCAGCCATAAAGTTTGTGGGGTTGTTCGCATTTGTCTTGTGGTCCTCATTTCGATTCCTACCTCTCACACGACCGCGACCGTGTCCACGAGTCGCCATCTGGTCCTGTTCACACCAAACAAGTGATATCAAGGTGATCAGTCTCAATATCGCAAGCCTAGCGCTTCAAAGTTCCAAATGCAAACTCCTGAACCTTATGCTATGTTTATCAGTCAGATATCCTAAATAGCACGTAAACATAACTCATAGTATGCTCAGAAGCATAGTCAATCCATCCCTCAGGCTCTATAGGAACGAACTGCTCTGATACCATAATGTAACACCCTACCACACAGAGCTTTACGCCTAGGTCGTAAATCAATGATAGTGAGGTATAACGACTTCTAAAAACAAAATATGTACATATATAATGGAAGGAATATGATATACTAGGAGCCCGTGAAGAAAAGACGTAAGCAAAATCGCATCATACTCAGAAACCAGTAATATACATAAGCAGAAATGACCAAAATATAAATATGTATATATGATTCAAAAAGTATACATAACAACACTAGTCTTAACCTGCGAAGATAAGGCCGACTAGTTAATATAATACAACCCGAAAGTAGGACTAAAAAATCATAAACATAAATTCTGTTTCTCTATAATCAACCTCTAAGAGGGATATACAAGTTATAAAATGCAGTAGTGGAGAGTATTTAAAATATCTAAGCAAAAGTAAAATTTCCAAAGGACAATCTTCACTTCCTAAAAGCAAATTCTGCATGCTCAACAAGGTGCATCACATCCAATACCTGTAAGATGAAAATTTGCCAAACGGGTGAGAACATCATCCCTTTCGGGGTTTTTAGCAAGGGTAATAGTTCCAAAGTAGAGACGATATAAAGACTACACGAATCCTCTAGGCAATCCTAATAGTTCAACAAACAGAAATCCAAGCCTAGAAATATATTAAACCAGAAAAATAGTAAGGTATGCTAAACCAACTAACTGCACTCATGCACTATTAATTTTCCTTTGACATTTCTCTCTCCAATAAACCTCAAGTCCTTCTCAAACTATCTCTTATTAGTTCTCTCACCTTTCATTTATCAGGTTTCTTTCAGTCTCAATTTCTCTCCGTTTCATCTCAGCCTCAATATATACAATGTCTCATAATAAAATAGTCACAACAAACACGAGTAATGAAGTTCAAGCACAATCAGATTCAATTACAGCAATTATAAAAGATAGCAGTTAAACAATAATGATCACATAGGCAAACCACATATACAATAAACACACCCAATCAATGTCATATAGATGATGCAAATGATGCATTCCTGTCCTACTGGCCATGAGCTCACGCATCAGTTATGTTGCCAGACCCAACTCGGATAAGCGCGATTAAACCACTATCCTTGCTCGGAACACGCGAGCAGGATTAAACCACCGTCCTTGCCTCCACAGTAAGCAGGATTAAACCACCATCCTTACTGGACACACCAAACAAGCGGGATTACACCAACATCCTTGCTCGGGTTGCATTCACAAATCAATCTACAAGCGGTATTAAACCACCGTCCTTGTCCAACATAAAACAATATGCAAGCGGGATCACACCACTGTCCTTGCTAAACAATTCACCCATACGTGAGCGGAATAGAACCTCCGTCCTTACTGCAGGCGGGATAAAACCACCATCCCTGCATATGCACAATAACCACGACAAACAGGATCAAATCACCGTCCTTACTGATGATTAGATTTTTGACGGTTTAGAATTTCACTAATGAAATCTCATTGTAAAGTATAGTTTCTAAACCAAACAATAATCCTTTCATACAAAAAGTTGTTTGTCACTAGTACAAACCCCTAAAATTTATAAACCGAAGTATTCAAACCTCGGGTCGTTCTCCCTAGGAATTGTAATGAAGTGTCTTGTTATTGGTTATGAGTTATTTTGGGGTTTTGGATGAGAGGCATGAAAGTAAATGACAATGAAAATAAACCAACAACTAACAAAGCTCTTGGTAAGATGTGAGAACTAGAAATCCTATCCTAGTTACCTTTCCCAATTGTGATGAGAATTGTTCATTGCTACCACTTAGTTAACCTCTAACTATGGGGGGAGTCAAGTGGATGAATCAATTTGATTCCTCAAGCCCTAATCATCTCCTAAAGGAATGACTAGCTTTAGAGATATTCAAATTAATTAGCAACTTCTAATTATCAACCGACAAAAGAATTAGATAACTCAAGAGTCACTAATTACTCTACCTAGGCCAAGAGGAGCAAAACCTACAATCCAATCAAGCATTTCATCAAACACTTGGTAGGCATAAAAGGAAAACCATAGTAAATCAACAACAAGAACAAAAATCTAACAACAATTATTGAAAGGAATTAACAACACAAATCAAAAGGAACACAATTATTATGATTTACCTTTATTGAATTGAAAGAGAAAGGAAGGAACAAAAGTGGATCTACAACAAAGTCTAAGAACAACATAAAGGAAATTACAACAAAAGAATGGAGGAAGATGAATGTAACAACAAGGAATTAAGAGGATAGAAGTAGAAGAAAGCAAAGATTAAAACCTAGATCTAAGACTAAACCTAATCCTAATTCTAGAGAGAAGTGAGAGCTTCTCTCTCTAAAACTCTAAAACTAATCCTAAGTATATTCTCTATCTAATTGTATGATTGTCCCCTCTATGCCTTCCCCTTAATCCTTCATCCTTATATTCCTTTTCCTTGGCCATTGGGGCCAAAAATGGGTTCAGAAACCCTCTCAAATCGCCAGGCACGTGTTGTATTAGTGAGGTCATGTGCCGTCATCGATGCGTGCGCGCATGGTACGCGTGCGCGTCCCTGGCTTGTTTCGCAATGTGCGCGCGAGCGCCTTGTGCGCGTGCGCGTGCATGGCCTAGATCAATTCTTTGGCTTTTTGTGCTTCTCTCCACTTGCATGCTTTCTTCCTTGCTCCCTTGATCCATGCTTAACCTATTTCATCCTAAGATTACTAGCAAACATATCAAGGCATCTTATGGAATCAAAGAAGAACTAGAATTCATCAAAATAAGGCTTAAAAAGCATGTTTTTACACTTAGGCACAAATACGGGAGAGATAACAAAACCATGCCAATTCATAGGCTAAATGCGAGAAAAGGTTATCAAAATACCCTAAATTCAATACAAGATAAACCCTCAAAATGGGGTTTATCACTTACCGGGACAAAACTCTTTCAATAAACCAACTCCTTGGGATATAGTGCCTAGCTCACTTTTAACCTCATCATATTCACTCTCATACTCAACATTTCACCAGCCTTTTATCAAAAATTGTTACAACAGTATACTCTCAAAATATTTGATAATAGTATAAAAATCAATTCTTAAATCTCGTACCCAAGGTAGTCACCAAAACAATCATCGGCAGCCAAATTACAATCTTGTTTTTAAAATATCAAATGAACTCAGAATTGCACAAACTTTATATCCATATGATCATTTCAGATTAAGCTTTCTGTTAAAATAAAATTCATAATTTTTCACTTACTCTAGCTTCGAGAATAGAAGAAAAACCGTGACTGCTCTGCGGTGCTTAAAAATCAGAAAACAGCAGCAGCATGTGATATTCAAAATTCAAAATTAATATGCTTCAACTTCACTCATCCAAGTTTTTTTTCCAATTGGTTCCAGGTCAATATCAATTTTAATGAGAAATTTATGTAACTTGGAAGTTGAGTAATTTTTTGCAGAATTCTGTTTTAAAAGCCACTGAGCATATCCTCTTCCAAGTCCCATAATTCACTCAGTAAAACATGGACAACCCTGAAATTTAAATTACATATGCTAAAATACTTAATTTTTACCTCCAATTGGTTGCACCTTAATACCAATCCAGAATCGAAAGTTATAAACTTTCAAAGTTACTGATTTAAGAAAACAGAATCTGGCTTTTACTGCATAACGCGTCATATTTTCAAAAATTCATATTTTTAAAACTATAATTCCAATATTTCTAAATTTTTATAAAATTAAAGTATTAGTAATAGAGTTTCATTTAAACTTGATTTCATTTCAAAATTCAAACTAGAGAATTTCCAATAGAGAAAACAAGTTGCTGCTATGGTAAGGATTCTGTAGAAAAATCAGATTTAACAATCACACTTCAAAAATTTACCATAAATAATAAACTTAACGAAAACATCTCAAATTCACAAGTCCTGCTCTTTATATTTCCAAGCTCAATCCAGACTTGATCCCATGCAATTCCGATCATTATAGAATTAGTTATAGATTTTCAAAGTTTCTTACTTCGATTAAAATAATGCAGAAAATCAGATCCCACGATTTAAATTTGAAAAATCATAACTACTATTCTAGTTAATACAAAATCTTCAAAATTGAATCTTAACAATCTTACTTATTATAGTTCACTTAGCTCTTAATTTCTTATCATTTCAAACTCAGATTTTCAGCAAGTACTTCAACATTTTAAGATTCAATCCTTCAAATATTCTCTGAACTCAATTCCAATCAATCACCAAGTCCACCACCATTACAATAATTCATTTCGATTACCTTCACTTACCTCCTAGGGGTTTCCTAACCCTATTACGACCTCCGGCTCAATATCCAAATCAATTAACAATAAAATCAATAAATGCCATTCACTTTATAATGTCACAACAATTCTTAATCAAAACACACATACATATAGCCATTCACTATCCCCAAAACAACCAATTTCAATCCACACTTATCCTAGGGTCAAATAACATAGGCATTCACATAACTTTACATAATGCCTACTCGAAACTCAAACCCGTACCTTGAATATCGGCAGTTCCAACCCTTGAAGCCTTCCCTAGCTCAATCTTCAGGGTCCACCACCCAAATTTACCAATTAAATTCTACTTCATATCAAATTCATCCCTAACAATTCTCTATTCCATATAATCTAGTCACAACAATATATCTCAATATTTATTCTAGGATTCATATATAAAATTGAGGACAATGAAGATATTTAAGCTTCCTTATCTTAACCCACAAAAAATATAGATGGAACCACTAGGAATTCATGTAGAGCATCCCTAAACAACCAAAATTACAAAAATTCAACAACCCCAAAACTAAAAACACGAATCTGTAAGGAAGAGAAAACTGGGCAAAAAACTAAGAGTTTCTTACCACAAATCTTAGATATAATTGAAGACGATAAGAAGAGCTACGCATGGCCGCAAACGGCTCGTCAATCGGAACTCCGGATCAAAAATTACAAGCAAAACAAGATGAAGGTGAATAGTACTCTAGGTTTTGGTTACTCTCTTCTCTCTCACCGTGTTCTCTTTGAAAGGAGGGAAGAATGAGGTGTTTTGTGCTGAAATAGATCTTTGTATAGTGTGAGCTTGGGCCACTTCGGTTCGGTTCACTCGGTTTAGTCCGTTGGCTTAATTTTGGGCCAAAACCTTTAAGATTAGAGTTTTAAATCGTATTTTAAATATTTCAATCTTCTCAAATTCTAAATTCTAAATTCTTAATCTTATTTACATATAATTAATTTACTCACTTGCAGTGCTAGACAGACTTAAACCGGTACTGCCGGTTGAATTACCAGTACACGTTTTTATGCGTATTTCCATAGAAGATTATTATTTTTTCCATTCGGAAAAATTTACTGAATTCAATTATCATAGTTAAATCTTCAAATTCCTTAGTCTTGATTTTTGACTCTGTCAGGACATGTTTTAACTATTTTAACTTGATGATTAATTATCCAATTAATCCTTTTATAATTTTCTCGGGTCTTATAGTTGGGATCCGGAAAGGATCGCAAAATCTAAGTTTTAGGGGAGGTGCTGCCGAAATTCCTATAAAATCCAAGACTTTATTGAAATGTCCTTTGGAAAATTATGAGTTTAAGACTTTTATTATTTCATTTAAATTGTTTAAGAAAGTTGTGAATTATGTTTTGAAATGAAGTATTGAAAATAGAATTATGATTTAGCCTAGTTTCTTAAGACAAGTATTTTATCTCTTTCGTGAGCGAATCATTTAAAAGAAACTTATGTTTAAGGTCGTTTTAAATATGAAAATGGTTTATGTTTTTGGAAAATTGGCTTGTGGATTTTCAATTGAAGGAGTTTTAGTGACTTGAAAAGAACTTGAATTTCGATTGACAAGTCTCATTTTACAAGGTCTTAGGAAAAGTTTGAAGTATTTTCTAAATTTTGAGTTTGGCAAAACTAAAACAATTTCTGAGCAGTTGGAAATGCTCCGGATTTAATCATGGAATTGGAGTTGGTTTTGGTTTAAGTAAAAGAGATGGTTTCTTTGAAAATTTGTTCAGAGTAATTGATACACGACTTGGTTTGGCTTAAATTCTCTTTTATTTTTTCGAATCAAGAAATTAAGGTTTTAAAGATTCTAATCAATTTGAGGAAATCTGTTAGGTTATTCCCTCCTAAAGTCTTGAGACTCTACTGAGGAATTTTTATTACTACATCCTATTTTAGGATGAATGATTTTGAATCTTTTAGTAGAGGCTTTTAATTTAATGTGGTTTTTGAAATATTTTGGGAGGATGTAGTGGATGGTGATTGTGTTTTAAAAAGAGAAATTTATGTTTGAGAAAAAGTGGTTTGTGAGCTTAAAATGATTTGAGAAATGAGGATTTTAAAGTTAAGACTGAGATGGATTGATTTTTGTTTCCAAGTAAAGAGATTTGAGAAAAAAGTGACTTATGGCTTGAATGATGATTGATTTGATATGAATTGTTAATGAAGTGCGAAAATGATGATGAATAAATGAATATGTGGCTTTTGCACTTCTTTTATCTGAGATACGAGTTTCCCTAGGTAAAGTACCGTGGCTTGCCACCACGTATTCCAGGTTGAGACTCGATACTCTGTGGACCTTACGACGTAAGGGTGACTAGGCACTTATAAATTCCCGAGAATGGTATCCTCATTGAGCGATTTGATATATATATGAGAAAAAGCTATGCATAGACTTATGGGGATGTGCGTCGGAGGACAGTCCATGGGTTTAGCAAATCGGACTTGTTGGGTTGGCTTAATAACTGACAGATGAGACTCATCAGCCATAGGATAGGCATTCATCATATGCATCTATGTGACATTGTTTGGGTGTGCATATTGTACTTGGTTTGCCTATGTGAATAATTCTGTCCAATTGCTAATTACTCTACTTGATGTAACTGCTTGATTGTGCTTGAACATCCCTACTTGTGTTTGTGACTGAAATTGGTTAAATTTATGGTGAATTAGTTGTGGATTGATTTGTTTGGGCCTAGGGCCATGGATGATTATGAGATAGGCCGAAGGCCGTGTTTGGTTGTGTTTTTGGTTTAAAAAAGTATGGAAAACTAAATTGGTTCAGCATAGACTTAATGAACCTATGCTTAAAACAGGTTGGTCATTCATGTTGTTTAGGAAAAACCTTTTGAAAGGCTTTTGAATTTTTGAAGAAATAACAGTTTCCTCTTTCAAAAAGGATTTCAAGTTTTTAATGGTAAATCTTTGGGTTTTAAAATGATGCATAAGACGGTTATTAATCACTATATTTTAAAAAGAGTTTTATTT
Source organism: Arachis stenosperma (assembly GCF_014773155.1). NCBI lineage: Eukaryota > Viridiplantae > Streptophyta > Magnoliopsida > Fabales > Fabaceae > Arachis > Arachis stenosperma. The sequence continues at coordinate 85,010,117 of NC_080379.1, forward strand.
TCGCATATCCTATTACAGTAATTCTCTAAACTCATAGTGAGAACCTGCGAGGACAATATTCTCACTCTCCTACAGGTCTATTCTTTTCAGGTTAGGGCGACGAAGTTTAGAAGAGCTTATTTACTCCTTTTCTGTTTTAAATTATGTTTGTGTTGTATTAGTTACTTTTTTCCTCGCCTTTATCTTTACGAGTTTTTATAAGAGAGATAGGAATTTGATTATGTAATGCTTGTAAAATTAATATATATATATATATATATATATATATATATGTATGTATGTATGTATCCTTTGTAAGTATTGGTTTTTGCATGATAAGTATGGATGTATGTTATTATTAAAAAGTCCTTGAGCGGTTACATGGATTAAGTTTTAACAGGCTCATACTTTAGTATTAAATAATTTAAAGAGTCATTGTAATACCCGAGCTATCAGAGTGGCGCGGCCGAAAGCATGACATTTTGATAGTTAGGGTGTTACATTGAGCCTTCGCGAATAGGAACTGAAATTTTAATTAAAAGTAAAAACTATTTTATTTTCTTAATTAAAATTTCGGTTCGTATTCGCGAAGCCTCAATATTAAATAAAGATAGTATAGAATAAAAAAGATTTAGAGGTAAGTAACGCCTGAGCTTTTGGTACGATCATGCGGTGTTAAAAGTTAGGGTATTACAACCATACCAAAAACTCCTCCATTTTTATGATAACAATAAGAAAAGTGGTTATAACCTTTTAACAATTTGTGGTAGTATAAAAGATGTTTATTTATATTGGATTAAGGCACAATCAAAGAAAGATTGAGAGTAGATTCAGTATCTATTTTTTGCATTCATATGGTTTACATAGAAAATTAAGAATGAAGCGATTTTTAAGCAAAAAAAAGTATACTTTAGAAGGGATGAAGACAAGAAAAAAATAGTCTTAATTTATATAGTTTAGTGCTCACTACGTACTCTGTGATATACTGTACTCTGACATGCAATTTGGTCTTAACTTTAAAAAATTTATATTATGAAATAATAAATTGAATTTTTTATTTATAATATTATTTAATTGATATATATCATTAATCATTTGTTTTGTAACTTTTTTAGATAAATATATTAATTTTACCGTTGGTTTTCATATATCATCTATAACAATATATAATGGCAAAACCTGTTTTGGTGTCCAAAATTCTTTTTCAATTTTGCCCTTTCTAATCATCTATCCCACTATATTTCAGTTATTCTATGTTAAAAAACTTCCACTACCTCACCTTCTCTCTTATCACATTCATTCACGTTCTCTCTTATCTCATTCATTCACATTCACGAACTTCTATAATTATCTATTTCTTCCCTTATTATCTCTCAACTCATATTACTGTTACTGCGTAATAGAAAAACTTTTTTCATTTCTTATCCATCTTCTCTTGCATCCTTCTCACTTCACTTAAATATAACGTAAAACTTTTATAATTTACTTTTTATCGTTAAATAAAAGTGTAAAACTATGCTTATATGGTTGTTTTGTTTAGAGACCGTTGACTTAATTAAAGTACTTTACAATTCTTTTCCATAAGATACTTAGGGAAAGGCGAGGGAAGAATGTGAAGTTGAGTTATGATAAAGAATTAAAAGATTAAAGAAAAGAAGAGAGAAAGAAAAGAAGTAAGAAAATAAAAAAAGAAAGATGAGAAAGAAAAGAATGTATTAACTAAAGGGATCTCTGCCACAGGAGAGCAGATCTCTACCATAGGAGAGCAGAGAGCAAAGACTAAAAAATTTTAATAACGTCTGCCACAGTAGAGCAAATAAAAAAGAAAGTATTAATAATTGTGAATATGTTTTAATAATTGTGCGTGTTTGTGATTGGATTCTATGTTCTGTAATTGCTCTCTGATTTGTGTTTGTCTTGCATTGTTTGTGCCTAAGATTGATTCTATTTTGTGATTGAGTTTTGATGGTGATTCGTGTTGAATTGGGTCATAGACCGAGTTGATTTAATTTGGACCAGAGACCGAGTTGATTTGATTTGGGCCAAAGGTCGTGATTGGAAAGACCAGCGGTAAGCTTTGGTTAAAATGGTTTCTTAGTAAGCGGTGAAATATATGAAATCTCATTTTGCGTGAAATTTTTATAAGAAAAATATGAGTTTCAAATTTGGATAATGAACTTAACAGCTAACCCCGACCCTACTAAGAACTCCTCAGTTCTTACCCCCTATTTCCACCCCTTTCAGCTATAGGTACGAAGGTTTAGTGCAGAGTTACAGAAGCATAAAAGATTGTTTACGAGTTGAGTTGTTAGATTTTATTTTTTCCTCGTCGTTTATTCTTTTGGTTTTTAGAGGGGTACGACTTGCATTTGAGAATCTTGAAATAAGTCTCTGTATATAAAGCTATGTGAATATATATATTGTGATTAAATGGTTTAAAGTACAGATTTCTTCATATAGGGTGTTACAGCTGTTGTTTCTGTTTTGGAATTCGCCACCGTCGCCAAGGTTCACTGTGAAGAGGACAAATGGAAAAGAAAATAGGGAAGCTACTACTAGAAAATTGAGAAAATTGTCTCTGCCTCTGCCGCTGGGTTCTGCAATTTGATGGAGTCCTCAGCTACCGAGAAACTAGCACTAGAGATGCCCAGAACCACTGCTGCTGCCGCCATGGAAGTGGGTGTTAGAACTGCTAACGGAGCTGCTGTCATTGGTGATTTTCATGAGTTATGACATTGAGGTAGGGGGTTCGTTTTAAAATTGAAATCTTTTAAATTAAGAATGCCCAAAGATCTTTTTGAGTAATTGCAAATAACTTATAAATGATCTGTATGGATAATTGATGAAAGTCGAAATTGTTGGTAATAGTGAATATGATTGAATGTGATAAGATTGATTTGTGGCTGTGTTTGAGGATGATGATTTCTATTAGATATGTGACTTAATGATGATGAGGGTATGCTTGAAAATTTGGTTGGTAGTTGATGAACTATTATGAACATGTGTTTGATTTCTTAAATGTTTGGGAATGCTGGAGAATTCGGTATTTAGCTGGTTGTGATAAAGAATTGCCGGAGTTGCAGCTGTGAGTACGTTATGTTACGTTTTGGTTAAATGATGTACGAATTGAGAATATTATATTAGTTTGAGTTGCGCGGAATGGATGAAATTGTTTACTTGACTAATTTAATACTTGACTTGGTTAATTTTGGATTGAGTGCTAGTTTGAATCGAGATAAACTGAGAAATTATGAAAGAGAGGGAGCTCGTAAGGGTGGTGAGATCTAATTTTAGGGGAGGTTCTGTCTGAATTTCAGCAAAAATATACAAAAAGTGATTTTTATTTTAGAAATCTGATTTATATTAAGAAAACAAACTTTGTATTAGAAATCCGATTTACAGGCTTATTTTGAGAAATGATTCTATGTTTAGAAAAAAAGATTTGATTTACATTTTTACAAATATCGAGAAAAGGGTTTTGTGTTGAAAAGTTTGATGTATACATATAAAGTAAAAAATGATTCTGATATTGAACCTGGTAAGCTTTTAGATTTATAAATGTTTTGGTAATGGATATAGTTTGTTGGATTTATCAATGATTTTTTAGAACTGAAAACGGTCTGGCAGGGACCCTAAAAGGGTGGCATAGTCTGAATTTTAGAGGAAATGCTGCCGAAATTTTATAAAAACTCCAAGACTTTGTTTAAAGCATTATTAAAAGCAAATCTGATTTAAGCACATCATTTGATTTTGATTTATTACAGAAAGAGTCTTGTGTTCAATTCGAATTATTAAAAAAAGTATAATATTTTGAATTCAATCTTTTAAAAAGATATTTTATTTTAAGTTATGATTTGAGTTCGATTTGTTAAGAAAAAGAAAGAAAGAGAAAAGAGAACACGGTACATGTGATTATGAAGTGAATAAAAGTTCATGAGAGGGTGACGAAAAGTAAATAGTTATGGTGCCGATGTTAGAATGTTAAGTCGTGGGCTTTATATGTGAATGATTGTGCGGGGACGCCCATGTATATGGAATGGCTTCCAGGAGAAAGGATCACTTACTTCAGCTGGAGAATCAGCGCCTGGAAGTACTTGCAGAGGTCATGTTCAGCATACTTCAGCTGGAGAATAAGCACCTGCAAGAAGTAGAAACTTGCAGAGGTTATGCCGCTGGATTGCCTTATCTGACTTGCGAATCGGATTGCGTCGGGTGCGGGTCAAAACCAAGAAATGAGCTCATTACCTGCGATAGGACTAGACATACATCATATTGTTTGCACATTTGTATTTGGTTGTGTTTACTCATTTTATTTCTCTATGATTATGCTGTTGGATTTCTATGTGAATTGCTTGTGTGTTGTATTGCGAGTCTGTTTGTGTTTGTTGATTCCTGTATATGTCAAGGATTAAGATAACTCAAAACTGAGTGACGTGACTTTGATTTGCTTAAATTACTGTAAGTTAAAGAAAACTAACTAAAGTCTTCAAAGTGAGTTTAAAGAATCCTAAAGGTAACTATTTTAAGGTTATACAGTAAATCTTTGCATTTTATTTCTTTACTCGCATGTCATTCATTTTCCCTACCGAAAACATGCGAGGACGACCTTCTCACCCCCTACAGATCTTTTATTTTTAGTGACAGGTTCAGGAATCCTTGGCAAGGAGCCGTGACCGGTCCATGTATTCGTAATCTCTGTATTTGGTTTAATCTTAGATTTTATTTTTTCCCTCGTCTTTTACTTTTTTTTTAGTTTTTTTAGAGGGGTAGGACTTGTAGTTGAGGATTCTTAAATAAGTCTATGTATATAAAGTTATGTGAATATATATATATACTATTGTAATTAAGTGATTAAAAGTGAAAACCTTCTATTTTCTTAATTAAAGTTTCGGTTCATATTCGCGAAGGCTCAATATTAAATAAATATAGCATATAATTAAAGGATAGAGGTAAGTAGCACTCGGACTTTTAGTATGATCATGAGATGCTAAAAGTTAGGGTGTTACATTATGGTATCAGAGCAGTTCGTTCCTATTAGAACCTTGGGAATAGACTGACTATGCTTCACTGCATACTCTGAGTGTCTGTCATGCGATGGGACTTGTCTTAATGGCAAGAGTTTAGATTTTATATGCATGACTCTCTGTTGATTAACGTTGTTAGGTTACCATTGCATAACTCATGGTATTAAGTTTGACCAACTTAATACTAATAATTTATGTATATGAAAATACTAATGTGTTATCATGGACGAAATAGAAATAATAAGTAATGCGAATCACAAGGTTTGGGAACGTTTTAAGGATTTGTTTTGACGTATACTCCTTTCGTGCTATATGACTTGGTGTTATCTCTTCTTTCATTATTTTTATTAGAATTCTTTATTTCGGATTTTTTCCTCCTTAAAATGTGATTTAATTACTTCTTTCATCCACACCTATCATTCATATGTATCTTTGCCTAGTTATGGTCCTATCTGTTCACTTGAATCTTTTCGAACATACATCATTGATGTAGCTTGTATTATTCTTCTTGAATCCTGTTTTCTTTTAGTAGAGTTTGAACTTATTTTATTGTAACAATTTTCGAGGATGAAAATTTTTGTAAGGTAGGTAGGATATAACAACCCGAGTTTTTTAAAATTAAATAATGAGTTATTTATGATTTATTATAATTGTTGACAATTTTATATAAAGAAAGTTATTTTCTAAAAGTAATTAAATTAAATTTTATGATATCTTAAGTTTAAACTCCATTGGGATTTATAAAATTATATAAATAATTGAATATTTTCATTTAAAGTTTTATTTATTAAAAAAATAATGAAAATTTTATACAATTTAAATTGAATAATTGAAAGCTTTGATTAATATTATGAACTAAAATAAAAATTTATTTATTTATCTTTAAATTGTAAATTAGAGTATTTAATTAAAAATAATTTGTAATTTGAATATATATATATATATATATATATATATATATATATATATATATATATATATATATATATATATATATATATATATATATATATACTTTGAATTAATTACATTGGATTAAATTTAGTTTCAACTTAATACCCTACTTAAACACTAAATTCTCAATTTTAAACCTTAATTTTACCTAACCCTAACCCCTTTTACCCAACACACACATACACAACACTAATTCCTCCTACATTCACACACGCGTTTCACTCTAAGCCACTTCTTCATGCACAAAAACGCGTTGCACATACACGCTGAATGTAAGAACCGCAACTAACTAACCATTTAATTAAATAATCAATATTGTCCAAAATAAGATCCGAAAATTTAGAATGTGAATTGGAGGATTTAAATATGGTTTTTGGACTCAGTAGATTTTTCTAAGTTGGAAAACGTAATTTCTGCGAAAAATCGAGTAAAATCGCGAACTGGTAGATAAACCGGCCAAACTGGTTTAAGTCTGTCCGGTATTGTGCGAGAATAATTAAAAATAGTAGAAAACCTCAGGAAAATATTAGAAATTGAAAACCGGACATTAATTTTAAAGGTTTGGCCCAAAATTGGGCCAAACGGACCAAAAACACTAACGGGTTGGACCGGGGCTAAGTTAGGCCCAAGCCCAACATATATAAGTTCATTAAATGAACCCATTCAGCATACCACATACACAAACACACCAAAACACAGCTGCAAGTTAAGAGTGAAGAGGGGAGAAGAGTTACTATTCACTCTCTTCTTCAATCCACCATAACTTGAGCTACGGAGCTCCGATTGCCGCACCATTTGCAGCTACGCGATCACCACGGAAAGCTCTACAAAACCCATCTAAGAAAATAGTAAGGAAATCATGAAATCTCTCTCATTTCTTCCTTTAAAAAATTTGAAATTTTAGGATTTTGTATTTAGTGAAATTTTGTGATTTTTGGTGTTTAGGTACACTCTAGCACTTGATTTATAACACCCTAGATACCACACAGAGCTTTACACCTAGGATATAAAATAGAGGTGGCGAGGCACTACAACCTCTAAAAGAAAAATGTAGTATATAATATAGTAAAAAAGGTTTATAGCTAGGAGCCTTTGAAGAAAAGGATAAGCAAAATCGTTAAATTGAAAACCGCAACACTCACGAAGCGATACAGTAGACGAAAAAAGATAGAACAAGCTAAGGTGTTAGTATGCCAAGAGTTCCAAAACACATGTAACAAAACTCAAGACTCGGCTCGCAAAGATAAACCGGTCAAAGCACATAGTTATACATATATAGACATATAGGAAAAACCCGAAAGAAAACTCGAAATACAGAGTTACAAAACCTGAGTCTCCAAAATCACCTCTAATAGGAATTAATACAGCATATATATAATAGGTGGAGATAATAAGTATCTAAGCAAATATAAATAACCAAAATAAGCTCAAAAGATAAAGATCTTCGCAACATCAGAAGCTTCCAGCATGCCTCAGCGAGGAGCCTCAGGTCGTGCATCTGAAAACTACAAAATTCGCATGGGTGAGAACCGGAGGTTTTCAGCATAGTAACAATGCCCACATATCTAACATATAATGTCCTGAGAAAACCGAAGGCAATCTTAGAACTCCCAATAGATAATTAAAGCTTAAAAACATAACTAACCCATAAAGATAAAGTAGGCAACTAGCTAAGGGTCTCCAGAGCTATCTAAAACTCCCCTTTCCATCTCCTTCGAAACTCCCAACCACCAACAGAACCAAATGCAACAACCACAATTATTACAAATAGAGAAATCACAAATATGATTCAAATATAGTAGATAATCAAGTAGCATTTAGTTATGCAATCACTTAGGCAATCCAAACAAGACATATAGATGCATATAATGCATGCCTGTCCTAGTGGCTGATGAGTCTCATCTGTCGGTTATAAAGCCAACCCGACAAGTCCTGGTAGCTAACCATTAGACTGTCCATCTGTCGCGCATCCCCAACTCGAGTTATTCATACTCATAAACATAATCATGATCATAATCATACAACACCTACATTGATGTTTATCCACAGGGGCGAGCCCATCCAGAACTTTCACGGTGTTCAGCCACACTTACAACATAGGGTCAGCAGAGTATCGAGTCTCGAACTGGAGCACGTGGTGGCTAGTCACTGCTTTCATCTAGGAAAACTTGTATCTCAGATAATCATTTCACATTCATTCATACACATTCCATAATCATTCATTATGACCTTATCATCAATTATACCTCATATAATTCCACTTTTCATACATCACTCATCATAGCTTGGGGCAAGTGAGGCAAAACCACAATCTTTGTGTCCACCCGGAGAACCTCTATACTAACCAACCTGGAGCAAGTGGGGCGAAACCACACCCTTACGTCCACCCAGGAAGTATGCTCTCATATGTCCAGGAGGAACTAAGGAGGGGATCCTAGCCTCCCACCATCTCGCTGAAGGCGATTTTACAATACCAGAAGGAACAAGGAAGGGGATCCTCACCTTCCTTCATCTCTTTGGGGTCGCATTTTCGACAAAGAGAGCTCAAGATAAAACAATCATTCAAATTCATACTTTCATTTTCAGCCATAAATCAATATTTATCATATTCATCCGGCTCATAACATAATCCATAACTAGCCAATAATCATTATTAAATACAGTCCTTCAGCTCACGGCATACACCGCACTTCCATCATCAACCTCAACAACTCATACAATCATCATAAGTCACAATTCATAACAAACTCTTCCCTTGCTTCCTCCTCAAGCTACCACCCTTCCTAGCTTCTTCTCATTACTAGCCATACTATAAGGAATAGGACATAAAGGGTGAGAATGGAGGCTTAGAAGTCTGAAATTCGGCTTTAAAATTCAAAAAATCAGTTTTTGGTGAATAAGTTTGACATAAGTCGAGGATCCGAAGACCAAATCATTAAATCAGTTTTTTCGTTTCAAATCATTTTCCATTCATTCTTTAAATGGCATAAATATCTCGGATCCAATTTTATTTCTAAATAAGTTTGACATAAGTCGGGGATCCGAAGACCAAGTTATGCTTCGTCAATGTAGACCAAAAACCACAATTTTATACAAACCTACAAAATTCCATTTTCAAAACAAACTAATTTCAACCCTTTTCAAAACCAACCAAAACTTACCAAAATCAACCTCAAGCCTCCTCAACTCATATTTTCAATATTCTTATTAAATTCACAATCCACCAGTTTGACCAATCTCAATCAAATAACTCAATGTCAAACAAAATACCATATCCTATATCTTTCCTCAACCATCAATACATACAATCAATATCATCCTTACCATCAATATGGTTTCACCCATAATTCAATCTCAACCAATCATTAAGCATCTATCAAAACATGCATATCTCTCATACATCATACCATCAAAACATCAAAAATCCACTAATCATATACATAACAACACAATTCATCTCAACCAATCAACAACATCAATAGTTCACACCACATTACATTTTAGGGTCTCTAGCCTAAGTTTTCACACCATATTACATTTTAGATACAGGAAACTGAAACCATACATTGGCCGATTCCCCACTCAACCTGGAACACCTCCAAATCACTTTTTCACAAGCTCTCAAGGCTCCAACACCTCCAACAATATATTTTAGCACACAAAAGCCCTTTTTCAAGCTTTCCAAGACTTCAATCAATCCACAACATACATATATACACTACCTAAACCACAATACCACATTCAAACATGCCCACTCAATACCTAAATATTAGAAACTAACAAATTCCACTAGGTTTGAGAATCTTACCACACCCAAAGATCAAGGAGACGAGATTAAGCCTCTCCTTCAAGCTAGTTAGATCCTATAACATCAAAATCTCACAAATCTCAATATTTTTACCCATAAATTTTGACAACCAAGGCTGGAAAAACTGGGATGAGAACGTGGTTTACCTCAGAAACAAAGTTGGGCTTTGTAGAGCTCGGCGACATGGTCGCATGGCCACAAACAGTGCTGCAATCGGAGCTCCGGATCAAAAGTTATGTCACTTTGAATCACAAGTGAGGGTTTGTGATTTTTGGAAGAAGGTTCTCCCTCCTTGGCTGCCCAGCAGCGTGTTTGAGGTTTAAGAGAGGAGAGAGAGTGTTGTTTAAGGGTTTTAGGCTGAGCTTGGTTGGGCCTATGGGTCCGGTTTGGATCCGGTTCGACCAATTCGGTCCGTTTAGCCCAATCTTAGGACAAATTCTTTAAAATTAGTGTCAAAATTCTCGTTTTAATTTTCTCTACCATATTAAACCATAAAAATCTCATTTCTAATTTTCTAGAATATAGTTTAATTGACGATTTAATTATTCACTAATTATCTGGGTTTTACATGATTACTATTGGGTTTTGCTTCCAAAATTGTTGGGCAAGGTAAGAGTGTCTTGAACCCTTGTAAATTTTGAGTAAGATGAACCCTAGGTTTATTGGTTATGAATTATGTGTATTTATAGCCTGAAGTTGTGATTATTGGCTTTTACGTGGAGCGTGGAGTTGAATTGGTGGCTTGGTTGTGGTTGGATGCTTGAATTGCACGCAATTTGGGTTTTAGTGCATATTGGGAATCGGCCAAGGTATGGTTTTGGTTTTCTCTATGTAACATATAATATTTCTGGACACTTAGGCTAGAGACCCATAGGATAGGATTGAATTAAATTTGGTTGTTGGAGTTGTTATATGATGATGTATGATGATTTGATGATTTAGGTTGTTTTGATGATTATGATGTTGATATTGATAATATGGTGTTGGAGATTGAGATTGAGATTGATCATGATTATTATTGGTAATATAATGATGATAGGTGATTGTGTTGGTTGAAAAATGTGTTAATGTGAAATATTTGATAATTGAGGTAGAGAAATGTATAATGTGAATGGAAATTGGTGTAAAAGGGTAATTTGTGGCACAAAAGGTATGTTATGAAGTACATTGTAGCTTGGTGTAGTTTAGGTTTGGTTTTGGTTGAAAATTGTGCTAAGTTGAGAATTTAGTGAAATTTTGTAAAAATGAATTTTTGATGAATTTCAATAGATCATATCTTGAGCTATCGTTTTTGAAATTTAATGCATTTTATATCAAATGAAAGATAATTTAACAATCTTTAAAATGGTATAAATTTTGTGAAAATCTGAATTTTTTAGAAAAAGATATGATCGTTGAAAGTTGGTGTCTAAAATCTGAATTCTGTGAATGCTGCAGAATTTGTGATTTCTGGCTTGTGTGCGCACGCACACACTGTCAATTTTTGAACCTGTGCACACGCACAGCCTTGTGCACACGCACACGCGGGGATATGGCTACTGTTGGGAGCGCTAGCACGCTCTGTGCGCACACACAACCAACAAAGCTTTGCAATCTGTGTGCACGCACACATTGGAAGGTGTATTCTGTTGAGGGCGTTTACACGCCTTGTGCGAGCAAACAGAATTAGAAAATTTTACTCCTGTGCGTATGCACACCTCTATGCATACGCATACATCTTGAAAATCTTCTTGGGAGTGCGCACGCACACTGCCCTGTTTTTCAATAAAAATTTTGTTTTTAACTGTTTCACCTTCCCGGCAAGCTTGTAAGCTTTCGTGACACATATCTAAGATTTTTTGGCTTATTTTTGGGTGTCAAAACATAGAGAAGGTCCTAGGTGATTTTAATTTGGTATTTTGGTAAAAGGTAGAGAACAGAGGTTTAGACTTCTGGAGTACTGAGGATGGTTTTGGTTGAGCAGGAAGGTGAAGAATGGTATTGGTAACTACTGGCAATGAATGTGGAAGTGGTGAATTATTGAGTACTGATTAAAATGATTTTTCTGAAAATCACTGAATCACTGTTTTATACTAAGAATTATGAGACGCTATGCGCCTAGCAAGGACGCGATGGTTAATCCCGCTTGTTGAGGTAGCAGCGGCATCGTAAGGACAGTGGTTAATCCCACTTATATTGAGATTTGCGGTCTGTGGCAAAAGTATCTTGCTCGTATCCCTTCAGATCACTAGAGTGTGCAGGCACAAAATCTTGGACGGTGTTCCGAGCACCATGTCTCGGGGATTCCCATTATGATTCTGAAGGGTGACATCTCTATTGAGATGTGTCGGGTTGGCAATTGAACCGATAATGTGACATCACAGCCAAATAGGACAGACATTCATCATGTGCATCTTCTATCTGTTTGTTTACTTTGCTGACTTGAATTTGCTTGCCCAATTGTATACCAAGCCTAATTGTCTATGTGGATTACTTGATATACATTCTTATACTTGTGCTTTACTTGCATTGTATTAATTGTGCTTTCTACTAAGATTAAGGAGGTTCGGAAGGCGGTGGCGATGGGATCGCATGGAGGATAGGTTGGCAAAGGCTGTGGGACAGCGAAGAACTATTAGATTAGAAAATCCCCTAAGTTAGATGACCTTTTTAAATATTATGGTTTTAAGTTATTCTTTAATATTTTAGTTATGCTTTAAGATGAATCTCGTGATGGATATGAAGTTCTAGGATTGCTTCTGGCGTCCTAGAGTCTTATGTCTTACATCACTGGAAATTGTTACCATACTGAAAGCCTCCGGTTCTCATACCATATTCTATTATTATTTTTCAAATGCAGGTCGCAACACACCTCGGTGAGTTGCTTTGATGGTGACTGAGCGAAGGATCCTGGCTATGTTTTAAAGTCTTTTTTATTATTTTGTTTAGATCTCTCACTTTTGTATTTACTTTTGCCTAGAGGCTTACTTTGAGAGAGAAACTTGTATAAGCTGTTTTAACTATCTAAATTCTGTATTATCTGTATATCGCTAGCCGGCTTAAACTCCGCGAGCTATGGCTAGATCTTTATACTGTTATACTCTTATATTTTGTTATATTATATCTATCTCTTGTGCGTTAAGGTTGTAGCTTCGTGTGTATGTTTCACATTTTTTGAACTCTAATTTTTTAGCTTAATTCTTCATCAGGCTTATAGAATATATTATTTCTTTCTATATAATATGTATAAGCTTTAGACTTGTCATAACCTTTGATTAACCTTTGCTTTACGATGCGAGGTAAGGTTTAGGGTAATTAGGGTGTTACACTGAAAGAAATCAGAAAGGGGAGAATAGTGGAAGGAAGAAGAAGAAACAAGGAGAAGGAAGGAGGAAGGTGGCACCGGTGGGCGCCACTGCCACTGCCGCCACTACTACCGTCATGTGAGTGAGAGGGAGAAGCTGAGAAAGACTCAGCCGCGAGAACCAAAGGCATGCAAGAGAGAGAAGACGCGATCGACGAAAGGAAGGGAAAAATGTTCGACCACCGCCGTGTCCTGCCACCACTGTTGCCTCTGACTGGAGCCCTAGCCACAGCCGTTGAAGACGCCACTGCCATCACTGCCGAAGGCCATTAAGGAAGTAGTAACAAAGAAAGCCAACAAGTGGCTTGAATTCAAATATGTACGTAGAAACATATATATAAAACTATGACACCAAATCACTTCTTACGTATTAATCATCATCATTACCCTTCATTCTCTCTTGGAACCGAGCCTTAGGAGAAAAGAAAAGAGAGAGAGACCGAAGCTTGCATGAGGGAACAGTGAAAAACCTCTAAACTTCCGAATTTGATTTTTTGCGATCCGTAACTCTAATAAAAAAATTTAATCCGGTAAAAGTGTTCATATCCTCCTCCTCTACACGTTGGCGTTACTTTTGTCCGAAAGAAGTTGGCGGTGACATAGCTCCTCTTCGCTTTGAGTCCGGCCAATTGGAGTTCTAAGAGGCACAGATGATTTCTGATGTTTTCTTTTTCAGCAGCTCAGTCAGAAAGCTTCTCCGGATCTTCTGTTGTTTTGACTTCGTACGGAGGTAGGATTTGATAAATTTATAATAATTAAATGTGAATGTGATAAGTGAATGTTGATTTGATTGATTATTGTTTGAGTTTGAATGAGTTTATGTTGAATTATCATTATTGCTTGTGATTTGTTAGTTCGGCTACGAGGAACAGTTCAGTTGTGGTTATTTTAATGATTTTGAGGGCTATTTTTAAGCTTGAATATTGAGAAATTGATGAGATTTGGTGCTTGAAAGATTAAATTAAAAGCTGAGAAAAATTGGTAACTGAAAGACTCGAAAACGGATTAAAATACTAGTAATATTTTGAAAAGGAAGGGCTAAGGATTTTGGTTTTGGATATAAGAGGAAAATTAATATTTAAACTTTATTTTTAAAAGGTAACATTGTATTTGTATATAAAAATCAAGGTACAATTTGTAATTATATATGTATCCGGGTATTTTGGATAATAAATAAAGTACGGGGGTAAAAATAAGTATTTTATAAAAATTCAGGGTTATTTTTTATGAAATAAGTGACGGTTCAAATATAATTTTATAAGACATTAAGGTTAAAAATAGAATATAAAAAAATTCGTGATTTAGAAAGTAATTAATAAAAGTTTAAAAATAAGGTTTTATAAACTAAGTTGTAAGAATATATATATATATATATATATTATTTATTTACTATTTAAAATATCTTATTTATATTATTGTTATTATTATTTTATTAAGAATATTATTTAGTAAAGATATTATTAATATTATTATATGTTAGAGAAGAACAAATAGAGTGATCTTAAAAGCTTTAGAGAACGCAGACTTAATTAAAGTACTTTACAATTCTTTTCGATAAGATACTTAAGGAAAGGCGAAAGAAGAATGTGAAGTTGAGTTATGATAAAGAATTGAAATATTAAAGAAAATAAGAGAGAAAGAAAAGAAGTAAGGAAATAAAAAAAGAAAGATGAGAAATAAAAGAATGTATTAACTAAAGGGATATCTGCCACAGGAGAACAGAGAGTAAAGACTAAAAGATTTTAATGAACGTTTGCCACAGTAGAATAGATAGAAAAGAAGGTATTAATTAAAAAGATCTCTACTGCAGTAGAATAGAAAGCAAAGATTGAAAAGAAATTGAATGTTGTTTGGGTCTTAGTGCCAAGTGTCTAGTGGGGACGGCGATATGTAACACTCACTTTGATACTATAAGAATGGCTCAGTGAGGACGGCGATACGTAACACTCACTGGAGACCGGAAGGAAGGTTTTCCCATGAGGACAGCGATGCGTAACGCTTATGGAAGCGACGTTGGCTGAGATAAGGACGGCGGTACGAAATGCTTATCTCAGGACTAGTGTCAGGGGTCGGGCAATAAACCAACACATGAGCTCATGGCCTGTATAGGCTAGACATGCATCATACTTATTTTCGCATACTTGTTGTGATTATATTTTCATCATTGTGTGTACTTGTGATTGGATTCTATGTTCAGTAATTGCTCTCTGATTTGTGTTTGTCTTACATTGTTTGTGCCGATGATTGATTCTGCTTTGTGATTGAGTTTTAATGGTGATTCATGTTGAATTGGGGCATAAGCCGAGTTGATTTAATTTGGACCAGAGACTGACTTGATTTGATTTGGGCCAAAGGCCATGAATGGAAGGATCAGCGGTAAGCTTTGGTTAAAATGGTTTCTTAGTAAGCGGTGAACTGTATGAAATGTCATTTTGCGTGAAAATTTTATAAGAAAAATGAGTTTCAAATTTTGGATAATAAACTTAACTTCTAACCCCGACCCTACTAAGAACTCCCCATTTCATACCCCCTATTTCCACCCCTTTTCACCTACAGGTGCGAAGGTTTAGTGCGGAGCTACAAAAGCATAGAGGATTATGTTTACGAGTTGAATTGTTAGATTTTATTTTTCCCTCGTTGTTTTTTCTTTTGGTTTTTAGAGGAGTAGGACTTGTATTTGAGAATCTTGAAATAAGTCTATGTATATAAAGCTATGTGAATATATACATACATACATATATATATATATATATATATATATATATAGGGATTAAATGGTTTAAAGTATAGATTTCTTCATTTTCTTGGTTAAAAATTTCAGTTCGTATTTGCAAAGACTCAATATTAAATATAAAGATAGTATAAAATAAAAAGGTTTAGAGGTAAGTAACGCCTGAACTTTTAGTACGATCATGAGGTGCTAAAAGTTAGGGTGTTACAGTTGTTGTTTCTGTTTTGGAATTCACCGCCGTCACCATGGTCCCCCGTGAAGAGGACAAATGGAAAAGAAAATAGGGAAGCTGCTTGTGGGAATTTGGGAAAACTGGCTCTGCCTCTGCCTCTGCCTCTGGGTTCTATAAGTTGATGAAGTCCTCAGCTACAGGGAAACCAGCATTGGAGCTGCCCAGAACCACTATTGCTGCCACCATGGAAGCGGGTGATAGAACTGCTAACGAAGCTACCGTGATTGGTGATTTTCACGAGTTATGACATTAAGGTAGGGGGTTCGTTTTAAAATTGAAAGCTTTTAAATTAAGAATGCCCAAAATTCTTTTTGAGTAATTGCAAATAACTTATAAATGTTCTGTATGGCTAATTGATGAAAGTCAAAATTGTTGGTAATAGCAAATATGATTGAATGTGATAAGACTGGTTTGTGGCTGTGTTTGAGGATGATTATCTCTATTAGCTATGTGACTTAATGATGATGAGGGTATGCTTGAAAATTTGGTAGGTAGTTGATGAAGTATTATAAACATGTGTTTGATTTCTTAAATGTTTGGGAATGCTGGAGAATTCGGTATTTAGCTGGTTGTGATAAAGAATTGCCGGTGTTATGGTTGTGAGTACGTTATGTTATGTTTTGGTTAAATGATGTACAAATTGAGAATATTATATTAGTTTGAGTTACGTGGAGTGGATGAAATTGTTTACTTGAATGATTTAATACTTGAATTGGTTAATTTTAGATTGAGTGTTGGTTTGAATCGAGATAAATTGAGAAATTATGAAAGAGAGGGAGCCCGTAAGGGTGGTGAGGTCTATTTTTAGCAGAGGTTCTGTCCGAATTTTAGCAAAAATATACGAAAAGTGATTTTTATTTTAGAAATCTGATTTATATTAAGAAACAATCTTTGTACTAGAAATCTGATTTTCACAGGCTTATTTTGAGAAATGATTTTGTGTTTAAAAATAAGATTTGATTTACATATTTTCAAATATCGAGAAAATGGTTTTGTATTGAAAAGTTCGATTTATACATATAAAGTAAGGAATGATTCTGATATTGAACCTGGTAAGCTTTCATATTTATAAATGTTTCGGTAATGGATATAGTTTGTTGGATTTATCAATGAGTTTTGAGAATTGAAAACGGTTTGCCAGGGATCCTGGAAGGTTGGCATAGTCCGAATTTTAGAGAAAATGCTGCCGAAAGTTTTATAAAACTCCAAGACTTTGTTTAAAGCATTATTTAAAAGCAAATCTGATTTAAACACATTATTTGATTTTGATTTATTATGGAAATAGTCTTGTGTTCGATTCTAATTATTAAAGAAAAGTATAATATTTTGAATTCAATCTTTTTGGAAGAAATTTTGTTTTAAGTTATGATTTGAGTTCGGTTTGTTAAGGAAAAAAAAGAAAGAGAAAAAGAACACGGCACGTGTGATTATGAAGTGAATAAAAGGTCATGAGAGGGTGATAAAAAGTAAATAGTTATGGTGCTAATGTGAGAATGTTAAGCCGTGGGCTTTATATGTAAATGATTGTGCAGGAACGCCCGTGTATATGGAATGACTTCTAGGAGAAAGGGTCACATGCTTCAGCTGGAGAATCAGCGCCTGCAAGTACTTGCATAGGTCATGTTCGGCATACTTCAGCTGGAGAATCAGTGCCTGCAGGAAGTAGAAACTTGAAGAAGTTATGCCGCTAGAATGCCTTATCTAACTTGCGAGTCGGATTGGGTCGGGTGCGGGTCGAAACCGACAAATGAGCTCATTACCTGCGATAGGACTAGACATGCATCATATTGTTTGCACCTTTGTATTTGGTTGTGTTTACTCATTTTATTTCTCTATGATTATGCTGTTTGATTTTTGTGTGAATTGCTTGTGTGTTGTATTGCAAGTCTGTTTGTGTCTGTTGATTCCTGTATATGTTGAGGATTAAGATAACTCAAAACTGAGTAACGTGACTTTGATTTGCTTAAGGTACTGTAAGTTAAAGAAAACTAACTAAAGTCTTCAAAGTGAGTTTAAAGAATCCTAAAGGTAATTATTTTAAGGTTATACAGTAAATATTTGCATTTTATTTCTTTACTCACACGTCATTCATTTTCCCTACTGAGAACATGCGAGGACGACGTTCTCACCCCTTATAGATCTTCTGTTTTCAGTGACAGGTTCAAGAATCTTTGGCAAGGAGCCGTGACCGGTCCATAGCATTTTGTATATATGTATTCGTAATCTCTGTATTTGGTTTAATCTTAGATTTTATTTTTCCCCTTGTCATTTATTTTTAGTTTTTTTAGAGGGGTAGGACTTGTAATTGAGGATTCTTGAATAAGTCTATGTATATAAAGTTATGTGAATGTATATATATATATATATATATATATATATATATATATATATATATATATATATATATATATATATATATATATATATATATACTATTGTGATTAAGTGATTACAAGTAAAAACCTTCTGTTTTCTTAATTAAAGTTTTGGTTCGTATTTGTTCTAGGGGTTACCTGAAACTGTAGGTCGATCTTGGACGAGATCTTCTGTACTGGTCGGCGTGGTTGTGTCCGACTTGATGATGGTGGCCGGAGCCGCCGTGTCTGACTTGTTGGACTTGGCGGCGGTGCTAATCCTTCGTCACCGGAGGGTGGTGGTACCTGCAAGGGACTTCGATGCTTAAGTTATCAAGGGTAGTAAGCAGGTTTTTAGTAGAATCAGAGTATGAGTTATAACTGGGTCTACAGTGTATTTATAATGGTGTAGAATGATCTTTCTTTGGGATAAGATTGTTATCTTATCTTATCTTTGAGTGAAGTTATTTTATCTTTAAGGGAACCACCTTTATCTTTCTAGGCTTCGGGCTGCCTTTAGATTTGGGTCGTGTTCCTCTTTTTTGGGCCATTTTGGGCCTCTGTAGCGATTTCGCTGACCTCTTTCATAAAGAGGTCGGGTAGTCCAGGTCTGAACAGGTCGGTCGATTTGTCGTTGATCCGTCCGAGTCGTATAGCTCGACCCAGGGCATGAACAGTATTCCTGAAGGCTCTATATTAAATAAATATAATATATAATTAAAGGATAGAGGTAAGTAGTGCTCGGACTTTTAGTACGATCATGAGGTGCTAAAAGTTAGGGTGTACAACTGATAAACCACTATTTTATAGTTTACAATGTGTTTAATTGTGTGGTTTTATCATGATCTTTACCCACTTATTCATATAAGTAGCATGCATTTATATTTCCTTCCTAAAATTATTACATGATTGAAAACATGCTTCTTTGGTCTTAATTTAGCTAATCTTAATCCTCTCTTATTACCATTCGATGCCTTGATCTGTGTGTTAAGTGTTTCAGGCTTTATAGGGCAGGAATGGCTTAGAGAATGAAGAAGAAGTGTGCAAAGATGGAAGGAATACAAGGAATTGAGGAGATGACCAGCGAAAAGTCACGCGGTCGCATGGCTCACGCGACCGCGTGAAATAGAAGAAATCAGAGTGACGCGATCGCATGGCTCACGCGACCGCGCGGATTGGAAAAGCACAAGTGACGCGGAAGCGTGGACGACGCGAATGCGTGGCAGGGAAAAACGCAAATGACGCGTCCGCATGGATGATGCGATCGCGTGACGTGCGCGATCTGCAGAATTACAAAAGTCGATGGCAAAGATTCTGGGCCGCATTTCAACCCAATTTTCGGCCCAGAAACACAGATTAAAGTCAGGGAACTTTCAGAGACTCATGATGCTATTCATAATTCACTTTTTATTATTTTAGATGTTGTTTTTAGAGAGAGAGGTTCTCTCCTCTCTCTTAGGATTAGGATTAGGATTCCTCTTAAAGGATTTAGGATTTATTATTATTCCAACTTACAATTTTCTTCTGAATTCCAGGTTTAATATTTCCTTTACTTATTTTCCCAATTTAATTTATGAACTCTTTTATGTTGAATTTGAATTTATGTTTAAACGTAGTTTGATTGCTTTATTTACATGAATGCTTTTAATTTAATTTAGATATTTACCCTTTTGGCTTTGGTTGAGTAATTGGTGACCCTTGAGCTGTCAAATAAAGCAGTGGTTGAAATTGGGAGTTGCTAATTAATTTGAGTTCCAATAACTCTAGCCTTTCCAAAGGAAAGACTAGGACTTTAGGTATCAAATTAATTAGTCCACTTGACCTTCCTTTGTTTAGTAAAGGTTAACTAAGTGGGATTAAAATCCAATTCTCAGCACAATTGATAAGGATAGGACTTCCAGTTCTTATACCTTGCCAAGAGTCTATTTTACAGTTATTTATTTATTTTTATTGCTTTGAAAGTATACCTATGCCCATTACCCAAATTCCAAAAACCCCAATTTTATCTTTTTCATAGCCAATAATAAGAACATACCTCCCTGCAATTCCTTGAGAAGACGACCCGAGGTTTAAATACTTCGGTTATCAATTTATTTAGGGGTTTGTTACTTGTGACAACCGAAACTTTTGCACGAAGGGATTTCTGTTAGTTTAGAAGCTATATCTACAACGCAAATATTTTTATAAATTCTTTACTAGCAAAAATCCTAACGTCAAAATGGCGCCGTTGCCGGGGAATTGCAAATGTGTGCCTTATTATTGGTTATTGTAAATATTTTTCAAAAAAAAATTCTTTTTTGTTAGTTTTTGTTTTTATTATCTCTCACTACTATGAACTCTCACCCCTTTGGCTATGAGTCTGGTTATAATTATGTTGCAGGAAGAGGAGATTATAATGACAACATGCACCATGGTTGGAACAATCAAAGATGGGAGGAGCCACACGGATTTGATTAACCCTCATGGCAACAACCACCTCCAATGGACTACCAACAACCATTCTGTGATGCATATCAAGATGATGGCTATGGTGAGCGCTCTTTTGATTATCAACAACCACCACCATATGCCTATGAACCCCCTCCTCAACATGACTTTAGACCATCATACTCACAAGCCTCTTTCCACCATTCACCTCCATATGACCCTAACCCTCATCCACCATACCAACCACCTTATGAGCCAAATGAACCATACACAGAACCACCACCTTTCCAACACAACTACTCTCATGAACCACCACCTTAATATTCACCATCTACATATCATTATCAAGATGAACCACCTTCCTATTATGAACCCTCTCTCCCAACCAATGAATCCTCATATCCACCCCAACCTCCAATGGATGACAGACTTCGTATTATTCTTCAAAGGCAAGAAAGGATGAATACGAGTGTGCTAAATTTCGCGGCCGCCTTAGGCGAGTTAGTAAATATATTAGCTTCTCGACGTTCAGACACTCAAGGAACCCCCATGGCTTCATGTGGACAATCTAATGAAGAACATAGCATGAAAGAGACATTAGAAACTCCAGAGGACAATGAGGAACATGGCTTTGTACTGGAATAAGTAGAGGAAGCCATAATAGTTGCAGAGGAAGAAATGGTTGAAGATTTAGGAGATGCAGAACCTCCATGGGAAAGTCTAGTCATAGAACCCCCTTCCAAGACATTTGAAATTGATGCTGAGGAGGGTGTACAACCTCCAAGGCATATCACAGTTGAAGACTTGGAAGAGGTTGATCAAGAGATGAAGATTCAAGAACAAGAAGCACAACCTCCCATGCCCTTGGAAAGCAATGAAGAGGAGATTGAATTGGAAGAAAGCTACCAAGAGGAAAAGGTTGAAATTTTAGAAACTTGCAAAGAGGTGGTAATTATCAGAGAAGAGCACAAGGGAGTGGAGCTGGCAATTTCATTAAAAATACCTCCCCCTAAGTTGCCATCATCCTTCACAACATTCAAGTGGGTAAAATTCATATCCCTTAGCTTTCTAATTCCACTTGAATATGGGCTACTGGAGACGGATGGTCAACTTAGAGCTCTTTGTGACATTAAGAGTAAACGGAAGATGGCCAGTGGTAAGAATTGTCCTGCAAGGTTCATTATGGTTGGAAGCTTTAAGTTTAAACGCAAAGGTTGGTGTAAAGCTCAACTGAATGGGTCTAGGAAGCTGTTTGGTCACTGCAGTGAGAATTCAGATCACCTTTCACCCAGCTGGAAAAATGCAGATCGAGACAAAAACGAGTGTAAAAGTAAGGTTTGGGATCCTGGAATCTGTTCTGACATTTGTCACCCCGGGAGCCTAAGAATATGTTTGAAGCTTCTTAAGGGCTTTACATGCTTAGTTTGGGACCCCGAAGGCTACTGGAAGTACAAACATTGGTGGGGATTCCTGGATCAGTACAAGCATAAACCACCATAACAGGGAGCTCACCAAAGGTCCAACTTAAGGACTTTAACTAAAAGTGCTAGGTGGGAGACAACCCACCATGGTATGATCGTTCTTTTTCAATTTTATTTTGTGTTGTTTATTTTTTTATTTTATTTTATTTTCATTGAACCTGGAAGTTTTCATAGCATCTACATTAACACTGCATATTGCATACTGCATAATTGCTTAATAAAAAAAGAGGGGAAAACACGCACGCGACGCAGCAGCATCGCTGACGCGTCCGCGTCACTAGTGCGTTGGGGAGAAAATAATTGAAGAGAGAGTCACGCGAAAGCGTGACTGGAGGCGCTCCTTTAGCATAATTTGACCCCACGCGACCGCGTCATGTGGAACTTTGGCCTCCCACGCGACCGCGTCACCCACGCGGCCGCGTGCCATGAAATCGACATCAAAAAGGTGCATGGCCGAAAGTTGTGCTGGAATTGGGCTGGACTCGTGCTAGAAGCGCAAGCCCTCTCACGCGAACGCGTGCTCCATGCGGCCACGTCGTCTTTCAAAAATGGCCATTCACGCGATCGCGTCACCCACGCGACCGCGTCACCCAAATTTTTGGCAAAATGCAATTCAAACAGAGAGTTGTGCGAATGCGAGGCTGCACTCGCGCCACTAGCACAAATCAAGTGACGTGATTCCGTGACCCATGCGTCCGCGTTGCCTAACCTTATTGCGCACCACGCGGCCGCGTCACCCACGCGACCGCATCGCCAGCGTTGCACACCTTAACCGAATATGCCAAAATATTTTATCTTTTCTTTCCCAATCCTAATTTTTCCACCCTCCTTTCTTACTTACTTCTTCTTCCCTTCTTTCCCTTCTCATTCTTCTTATCTTTCATTTCCTTTTACTAATTGCATACTTTCATTCATTGCATTATTTTCATTGGTGTTTGAATTTTATTTGGGTAATTGTTTTTCTATATTTTTGTGGATTATTTGACAATTATATATTACTTTTTAAAGGGTTGCTTGCATGTTCAATTTAATACTTTCAAATAGCTTATTTACCATGCATGCCATGTGTTTGTGAAAACGCCCGTATGGCATTGTGCACTATTTTTAAGATTTCTTTTAATCTATTACTATAAATGCTTGCTTTTCACAAAACCCTTTTTATATTTTATTAATTAAATATAATTGTTATTATAAACATGATTGTTAGTTTGAAAGACTTGGTAATCTAACTTGGACATTGAATGCTTGATCTATGCTACTCATGCCTTTGCCAGCATGCCAATAAACATCTTGCATTTAACTGTCATCACATGCACTTACTATATTTCCATTGATGATTTTTCACATGTAATCATGACCATGTGTTAACATCATTCTTCTTTACTGTGCATTGATTACCACCTTTCCCGCTCTCTTCCTTGCTGGATCCCCTAGCTTTACTTGTTACTTTCCTTTTTTCCCTTTTCAGGATGGCCACCAAGAAGGGTAAAGAGAGAAAGCTACTCCCAAACCACTGGCAAGGAAAGGAACACAAGAGAGCACTAGCTGAGGAACTACAACCCCCATCCACCTGCACATCTCAGCATGCACCGAGGACGGTGCAATCTTTAAGTGTGGGGAGGTCGATACCGATCTCCGCGGGTTAGTTAGTCCCTTCTCAACACCAATTTTTGTTTTTCATTGTTGAATTTGCATGTTTGATTTCATGTTTGTTTTTTGTGCATATTTTACCACTTGGTTAAAGTAATATTTTCTTTTTCAAGAAATTTTTATAGTATTTTACTAATTTGAATAAAACTTTTTGAAAAACTTGTTTGAAGAAATATTATTTTGGAACATAGTTTAGAGCCCGAACACACAAAATCAGTGAGATTTTGAGCCTATTTGATTGGTTGCATTTTATCAACCAATATTTTATTTTTGGTGTGTGTTTTTCTCTCTAAAATTGTGATCTTTGCCTTGCTTAATTTTATATTTCCATTATTTGATGTATGCATGCACTTATATGATTGAGGCCTTTTTTCACTGAGCTTACATACCTTGATGGCCTTACCTTTTATTATCCTTTGCAAACCCATGTTGAGCCTATTTTACCCCTTGTTCTTTACTTTAGCTCATCACTAACTCTAAGTGGAAAACAATAATGTCCCTAATTTGAATCCTTGATTAGCTTAGACTAGTGAGAATGCTCATGAATTAAGTGTGGGAAAAAGTGGGTTTGGAAACGTTTGGTTTGGGAATTGAGTATGTTAGACTTTTTGTGAAAGTATGAAAAATGCTAAGAACATGTTTATGCATTCAAAACCTTAATCATATGCATTAAAAAAAAGCAAGTAATAAAAGGGGACAAAATGCCCCAAAATAAATAAGTGAAGTCAATGCATATGAGTTGTACTCAAAACTTGGAATGCATAAATATGTAGTAAACACAGTTGATGGGAAGTTAGATTTTGCATTTTAATTAAATGGATTGTCTTAAGTTAGGTGTGAAGTTTATGTTAATTAAGGATTCAAATTTTAGTCCACTTGGCCAAATACAATCCTACCTTGACCCTAACCCCATTATAACCCTTAAAAGACCTCTTGATTTGTGTATTGGTGCATTAAATTTTTGTTGATTGTTAGATGAAGAGCAAGTTAGAGAAAGCAAGATTAGTAGAGAATTGAGAGAATTGACCTATACACTTGAGAGTTAGAGTGATATACACTACCAAGTAAGGGGTTCAGTGCTTAATTCTATGTTCCCTACTTTTATGAGCTATCTTCTTCTTGCAAGTTATTTGTATTGTATTTTGTGATTTGAATTAGTGAAATCCAGTTCATATTTATTCTTGAAAGATTTATTTACTTTTTCACCAAGTAGGTAGAAACATTTTTGCATTTAGTTGCATTCATAGGTTGCATCTCATACATTCTATCATTCCTCTTCATCTCTTTATAGTTTCTCTTGAGCTTAGCATGAGGACATGCTAATGTTTAAGTTTGGGGAGGTTGATAAACCACTATTTTATGGTTTACAATGTGTTTAATTGTGTGGTTTTATCATGATCTTTACCCACTTATTTATATAATTAGCATGCATTTATATTTCCTTCCTAAAATTATTACATGATTGAAAACATGCTTCTTTGGTCTTAATTTAGCTAATCTTAATCCTCTCATTACCATTCGATGCCTTGATCTGTGTGTTAAGTGTTTCAGGCTTCATATGGCAGGAATGACTTAGAGAATGAAGAAGAAGTGTGCAAAGATGGAAAGAATACAAGGAATTGAGGAGATGACCAGCAAAAAGTCACGCAGTCGCATGGCTCACGCGACCGCGCGGATTGGAAAAGCACAAGTGACGCGGAAGCGTGGACAACACGAACGCCTGGCAGGGAAAAACGCGAATGACGCGTCCGCATGGATGACGCGATCGCGTGATGTGCGCGATCTGCAGAATTTCAAAAGTCGCTGGCAGAGATTCTAGGCCGCATTTCAACCCAGTTTTCAGCCCAGAAACACAGATTAAAGTCAGGGAACTTGCAGAGATTCATGATGCTATTCATAATTCACTTTTTATTATTTTAGATGTAGTTTTTAGAGAGAGATGTTCTCTCCTCTCTCTTAGGATTAGGATTAGGATTCCTCTTAAAGGATTTAGGATTTATTATTATTCCAACTTACAATTTTCTTCTGAATTCTAGGTTTAAATTTCCTTTACTTATTTTTCCAATTTAATTTATGAACTCTTTTATGTTGAATTTGAATTTATGTTTAAACGTAGTTTGATTGCTTTATTTACATGAATGCTTTTAATTTAATTTAGATATTTACCCTTTTGGCTTTGGTTGAGTAATTGGTGACTCTTGAGCTGTCAAATAAAGCAGTGGTTAAAATTGGGAGTTGCTAATTAATTTGAGTTCCAATAACTCTAGCCTTTCCAAAGGAAAGACTAGGACTTTAGGTATCAAATTAATTAGTCCACTTGACCTTCCTTTGTTTAGTAAAGGTTAACTAAGTGGGATTAAAATCCAATTCTCATCACAATTGATAAGGATAGGACTTCCAGTTCTTATACCTTGTCAAGAGTCTATTTTACAGTTATTTATTTATTTTTATTGCTTTGAAAGTATACCTATGCCCATTACCCAAATTCCAAAAACCCCAATTTTACCTTTTTCATAGCCAATAATAAGAACATACCTCCTTGCAATTCCTTGAGAAGACAACCCGTGGTTTAAATACTTCGGTTATCAATTTATTTATGGGTTTGTTACTTGTGACAACCAAAACTTTTGCACGAAGGGATTTCTGTTAGTTTAGAAGCTATATCTACAACGCAAATATTTTTATAAATTCTTTACTAGCAAAAATCCTAACGTCAACAACCAAGACAAAACATGAGCAAAGAATAGAGACAGTAACACCTGACCAGAGTATTAGACACGAAAAAAAATTGATACATTGGGTGTTCCAACTAATATGACAACCCCATTAGAAGATATTACAGATATAGCCATAATTGCCGCTCATCAATATGTCAAGTACTCTAAGTTATACTTCGAATTAATAAATTCTGTTGTTATTTTATCATTTAATTTAAATTATTTCTACAATATATCTATGTTAATATACTCTTATTACCATTTATCTATAATTTATTTACTAAATCTACTTATAATTATAGCGGAACTGTGTCCAAATAATAAACCAAATGATGATAATATAGGTAGGAATCCTATATATTTATTTAATTAATAATATATTTTTTCTTAAGTTTTGATTCAATAAACCTTTAATTATTGTCTTAAATAATATTGTTATAATTATTATATTATCTTAATGTACTTTAAATTCATAACAATATATAATGATAATAAATTTAAGTTCCAATATTATTCTTAAAGAGAGGGATTTATTATTAAAAAGAATTCTCCTGTACAATTGTCAAATTACTTTAAATAAAAAAATTTCCATCTATTTTAAACAGCAACTTCATTAAAAAAAATTATTGGATATAAATCATTGTAGTAAATTTTTACAAAATAAAAGTAAAATAGTTTAAATAGGCAATATTTTTTAAATAAAGGTACAAAGAATAATTTTCTCTTTAAATTATTATTATCATATTATTTTAATGTACTCTTGATATTTACACAATATATAATAACAATTGGTGTTTAAATTTAAGTTCTAATATTATTACTAAAAAAAAGTTTATTATTAAAAAATTCTTCCGTCACTTACCTTAAATAAAAAAAATTTTACCCATTTTTTCATAGTAATCGCATTACCATTTTCTTATTGGATGTAAATTATTGTTCCAGATTTTTTTATTTGGATATATTTTTAAAGAATAAAATTAAAATAGTTCAATAGAGTCCCTGTTTTAAAAAAATAAATTTACACAAAATAATTTTTCTCCTCAAATTGTTATCATATTCTTTAAATATACTCTAGGCCCAAATGAGTGTTACATCATACATGTGTTTTATTCTCTTTTATTTTATTCTTTTTGTCCTTTTGTCAAAAGTTTTCAGATCTAAAATTAATTTCTGTTTTATTTTTAATAAAATCAAGTCACCTTTTTATGATGCCAAGTCTTTTCATTGTCAAGTCAAGGTGATACAGTTGCATGGGAACAAGAAACCTCCTTTATGGCAGTTACTAAACCTCTCTCTTTATAAAGCCTTCTGTAACACCCTAATTACCCTAAGTCTTACCACTAGCCGTAAAGCAAAGGTTAATCAGAGGTTACGACAATCCTAAAGCTTATACATATAGCTCAAAAAACAGGATTTCGAAAGTGCAAAACGTACTAACAAAGCTACTAGCTTAAGGCACAAGAAACAGATATAAGATAATAAAAGATAACTATATAATATCATAAGAAACTAGCCATGGCTCGTGGAGTTTGAGATGACTAGCCATATACAGACCATACAAGAAACCAGACAGTAAAAATAGCTTATACAAGTTTTGTGCTCTCGAATACAAGCCTCTAGGCCAAAATAAACAAAAGTGAGAGACATGTACAAAATAAACCAAAAAGACTCCAAAAAGGTATCCGGATCCTCCGCTTTTGTCATCAACCAAACAACTCATCGAGGTGGATTGCGATCTGCATCTGAAAAACACAACAGAAATATGGTATGAGAACCGAAGGTTCTCAGTATGCTAACAGTGCCCAGTGATGTAGGATATAAGATACCAAGACGCCAGAGGCAATCCTAGAACTTCATATCCATCACAGATTTATCTTAAAGCATACTAAAACAATAAAGCATAACTTAAACCATAATACAATAAAAGGGTAATCTATCTTAGGGGATTTTTAATCTAACCAAACACCGCTGTCCCACAGCCTTCACCAACCTATCCTCCATGCGATCCCATCGCCACCGCCTTCCAAACCTCCTCAATCCCAGTAGAAATCACAATTAATTACAATGCAAGTAAAACACAAGTAGAAGCATATAAGGCAAGTAACTCAAGTAAGCAAATAGACAAGTTATTCAATTAGGCACACAATTACAAGTCGGCAAAGCATACAAACAGATATAAAATGCACATGATGAATGTCTGTCCTATTGGTTGTGATATCACATGTCGGTTATTGTGCCAAACCTGACAGAAAATCCAGACGGCAACTCCCGAATTAGTCTCTCTGTTGCGCATACTCAGGAGGAAAAATTCCGAGGGATAAGTGCCCTACCACCTTCTCCTTTCAGAGGAAAACGTTCCAAGGGAGAGTGCCCTACCACCTTCCTCTGGATGCCGCATCATTCCGGGAGTTAGTGCCCTACCACCTTGCAACCAGAGAGAAACCCATGCTCAGGAGGAAAATTCCGAGGGATACGTGCACTACCACCTTATCCTTTCAGAGGGAAACATTCCGAGGGAGAATGCCCTACCACCGTCCTCTGGAGCTATAAATATGAGTGAGAAGCCCAACTTCAAGCCTCACGTCCAAACATAGGCGGGAGACTGCCACAGCCCCTACGACGGATAACAATGCATATCATAATCACATATTCAATTTCAGAGGCCACTCCTCATAGCACGCTTCCATTCATACTCATTTCATCAACCATGACCATTCATTTCCAAGTTCTCATCACAACCATCATTAATTCATAACTTTCCATTCCGAACTCATTAGTTCGTCAACTTTCAATTCGCAAGCTATTCTTCCCTCGCACTCCATCAAACCCATCCTCAGTACCCCAGAAACCTAAGCCTCCGTTCTCTAACTTTTCAAAATAATACCAAATCAAATTCCTTAGGTCCTATCCCATGTTCAAATATCCAAAACTAGTCCCAAGAGACTTAAAATGGTGTTATAGAAGCTTACAATCTTGTTAGAAAGGTAGAATAGTTGAAAACAAAGTTAAAATTTGAGAAACAAGGTGTGTGCGTACGCATAGGGGTGTGCGTGCGCACGCCCAGAAGAAGTTTCAAAACATGTGCGTGTGCACAAGGGTGTGCGTACGCATAGGTGCCAAAATTTTCAAGGTCTGTTCACTCGCACAACCTGTGCCAGCGTCCCCAACAGACTAGTCTTCCCAAGGCTTTGCGTGCGCACATACCAGAAATCATAAAATTCTTCAACTTGGCAGAATTTTAGATTTTTAACACCAAATTTGGATGATCATAACTTCCTCTACAAAATTCCAAAATTTACAAACTTTATATCGACTCAGAGTTTTCAATAAACTTTAATTCTAAACCAATTTCAACAAATTTTAAAAACCGAGGCAAAAGTTATGATCAGACAAAGTTCACCAAAAATCAACTTTTACCAAAACTCACAAAATCTTAATTTACCAACTTTTACAAACCACATCCACCCAAAACCATACCAAACTACCAATTATAACACAGTCTACCCTTTTTGGGTCACCATCCATCATTCCCACCAATTTTTCCATCACACTTCATCATTCTCCATCTCAATCAACAAACATATAACATCTCAAACAATTTCTCTCCAATACATACACTAATCATCATTCTATCATCAATTTCAATTATCAATCTCTCATGTCCAACTACCAACATCAATGTAGCCATTTATCAACCATTCCAAATCATCAATTAACATCCCAACAACCTCAACATCGCATATAATATATCAAACCACCTTTCAATCCACACATTTATTCATCCTCATCATATCAATATTAGTCATCATCATTGAACTCAAAAATTCCCCAACACATCATAAATCATCATACATCAACATTCAACACCCAACAATCATAAAAATCCAAACCTATCCTATGGTTCACTAGCCTAAGTGTCCATGAATATTATATACTACATAGAGAAAATCAAAACCATACCTTGGCCGATTCCCAATATGAACCAAAACCCCAAAAGAGCACAACTTGAGCTTCCAATTACAAGCAAGCCTCCAAAAGGACTCCAACAAGCACCAACAAGCTACAAAAGCTCCCAAACTCACAACAAACAAGCTATATACACACAAACCATCACTAACCAAACTAGGGCTCAACATAATCATAAAATTACAAGGGTTTCAAGAGCTCTTACCTTGCCCAATAGTTTTGGAAGCCAAAACCACAAGCAATCAAGTGCTAGAGTGTACCTAAACACCCAAATCACAAGATTTCACTCAAAACCAAACCCTAAAACTCGAATTTCATAAGGGCACGAAAAATGGGCAGGGAAACTCATTAGTCTTACCACAAAGCTTTAATAGAAACGACGGGCTCAGAAGAGCTTCGCGTAGCCGCTGACGGCTAGGGGTGGAAAAAGGCCAGGCGGCCTGCCAAGGGCCTGCAGCCTAGCCTATGTTTGGCCTGGCCTGGCCTGGCCTGTTATAAAATAGGTACAGGCCAGGCTCTTTTAAAAGCCTTAATACATTAATAGGCCAGGCCCAGACTTACTAATTAGCCTTATAGGCCTGTCTTGGCCTGTTAAAATATAATTAAATATATAAATAATTATTTATTATTAATAAAATTATGAGATATTTTAAATTTATTATATTTTATTATAAATATTTTTGTATATTTTAAATATGTTAAAAGTTTAAAATTTTTTATAAATATTAAATATATCACATATTACATATAACTATTTTTATTAAAAAATATCTTTTTTTAAATAATATTTTTATTTTTGTAAAAAAAAATTATCATGCCTTTTAACAGGCTTTAGGCCAGGCCAGGCTGAATAACAGGCCATGCCTAGTACTTTATAAAGAGCTTATAACAGGCTGCAGGCCAGGCTCAGGCCAATCAACTGTATGACAGGCCAGGCCTATTAAGAGCAAAGCCTGGCCTGGCCTGGCCTGTTTTCACCCCTACTGACGGCACACGAATCGGAGTATTGTAGCTCAAGATATGATGAAAAGAGTGAGGAGGTGAATAGTGTTTCTTCTCTCTTCTCCCCTCTCCTTCTTGCAGCTGGTATGTGTGTGTTTATGGGTGTGTTGGGTTGAATGGGTTCATTAATGAACCCTTATATATGTTGGGCTTGGGCCCAACTTGGACCCGGTCCAACTCGCTAGCATTTTTAGCCTATTTGGCCCAACTTTGGGCCAAACCTTTAACACTAACGCCCAGTTTTTCATTTCTAATATGTTTCTAGGGTTTTTGATAGTTTTCACTTTTTCTTGCGCAGTATCAGGCAGACTTAATCCGGTTCGACCGGTTCAACTGCCGGTTTGCAGTTTTTTCACGGTTTTTTACAGAAAACACATTTTCTAACTCAGAAAGACCTACTGAGTCCAAAAATCATATTTAAATCCCCAAATTCTCATTCTAACTTTCCAAAACTTAATTCCGGCATTTAAATTATTTTATTTCATGAAAACCCCGGTTCTTACACCTTCCACTAACCCTTCGATTTCTCCCTCCCACTACCTTTAGTGCTTCTCCTTCTTTTTCAAAAACCAGGGCTAAACCTAATGAGGAAGAAAGTTATTCAGCAGAAACCCCCTCGTGAAAGGGTTCTCGAACTCCTTGAATCTTTGAAGCCTCCCATTCGTTCACAAAACTAGACATTCACTCCATTACCTTCTCCTTCTACATCTCCTCCTCGCACTAACCCTATGGCATGGACCAAGACTACACCAAGATATCCTTCCTCTGCCAAGCCAACGCCACCACCAAAGGATCCTCCTTCAAAACCTAGTTCTTCGAAACCCAGTTCATCAAAAGGCAAACGCCTTACTGCTACTGAAGAACCAGTCTCTGAGTCAACTCAACCTAAGCCAAGGTCTGTTCCTACTCGTCTTTAAAAAGGTAAACTACGTATCTCTCTTAAATCTGTTAAGAAACCAGACATGGATCCCTTTGCACACAAATCACACTTCATGACCTCCCACTCAAACTATAACCCTCACAGATTTAATTCTGCCATGAATAATGATTTTTATGAAGGAGTTATTCAGTACCGTACCCTGTGTCCCTATTTTCTTGCTGATTTATCCAATCTAAAAAATAAAGGTTTTCCTATTGTTGAAAATTTGGAATTTTTGGACTGGAATCATCTTTTTAACATAAAAAAGCCAGTGTATCCTGATGGCGGAAAATTGAATTCCGCACAAACTAACCGGCAAGTGTACCGAGTCGTATCAAGTAGTAAAACTCACCAGAGTGAGGTCGATCCCACAGGAATTGATGGATCAAGCAATTTTAGTTAGGTGATTAATCTAGTCAAGCAAATATTGATGAATTGAGTGAAATTGGATCAACAGAAGGTAAATTGCAAGAAATTAAAGTGTTGAAAGTAAAATAGCAAAAACGTAAATGGCGAGAAAAGTACATTGCTAAAACTTAAAGAGCAAGAAACTAAAAGAGCTGAATCTTAAATTGCAGGAAATGTAAATAACTGAATCTTAGAATGCAAGAAAATAAAATTGCAGAATTAAATTGCAGTGAAACTTAAATTACATGAATTATAAAGGGAAATGGGTGCAGGGAATCAAAATAGCAATGATCAGTTTAAATTGAAGTGAAATCATAGAGATCTGAATTGAGGAAATTCAAAGAAAATGATTCATCAGGGATTGGAGATATCATAATCCATCATTAATCAATTAAGTCTCAACTCCATTCTCAATCATATGAGTAGATCTATGGCGGATTGAAATTGATTGGATCCCAATTCCTTGGCAATCCAATCTCTCTAGTCACAATCAATCTTGCCAATTTTTTAATCTAATTGTCATGAGAAGAGTTAGAGCACATTCTCTTATCCATAAGCCACACAAATTCTCAAAACCTCAATTCCTCCTGAATGATGTTGGTTAGGAGGATTGTGAAGGATAGAGCTCTAATTCTAATGCAAGTGATTCCCCTTCCGAGGCTCACACCCACATTCAGTTGAATTAAACCCCCTTTCGGAGTGAATAATTCACAATCAAAATAGAAGATATCCTATAGCTACACAAATGAATTGAGAAGAAGAAGAATTTCATTAATTTATTATGATTACAATGGAGCTCCTCCTACTAATGAATTTTGGGGTTTAGTTCATCATTGCTCAAGTAAAAACAGAAAATAGAGAAAGTACATCAAAATGCAGAAAAGGAAATTCCAGTGAAAATGAGTGCAAAGTTTTCCAATTAGGGTTTCTGACTCCCTAGCGTTCTAGATCCCTTCTAAATCAAATTCTCTACTATTTATATACTTTCCAATTCAGTCTTCAAGTCCTTGGATGGGGCTTTTTGGCCTCTGTTGAAGCAAGGTAGAATGGGTCTTAGTTGGTACCGTGTGGATGCTTCCAGGAGAACGTAGCGTTTTTAGGAGAGCGGAAGGCTCATGCATGATGCGTACATGTCTCCCACGTGTGTGCATCATCACCATCTTCAATACTTGTCACGCGTATACGTCCCATACGCGTGCACATCCTTTGCTGCGCTCTCCATGAGAGCATAACGCTCGCGCCAAGAGCGCTCTCCCACGCGTACGCGTGGATTTCAAAATGTCACTTCCATGCTGCCACTCTTTCCACGCATTTGCATGATCCTTCACAGATGACGCATATGCGTCGATAGCCAAATTTTTAAATCGAACTTTCAAAAGCATCGCAGGCGCTCTTGGTGGGGAACGTAATGCTCTTGGTTGAAGAACGCTGCTCCTTCCCACGCGTACACGTCGTCCACGCGTACGTGTTCCCTTTCAAAAATGCCACTTCTACACATACGTGTCACCCACGCGTACACGTCGTTAGTTAAATTTTCTTGGGTGAAGAACGTAACGCTCTTTGAAAGGGAGCGTAGCGCCAAGGGTTGTGCTGCAGGGGAACGTAGCGTTCTTCAAACAAGCATAGCGCTAAGGTGCTCTTCTCCCCTGCTTCTTTTCCACCTAATATCAATCAAACAATTGCATCAATGTTTGCTATAATCACAAGGTTTTTGCATCATTCATATCATCAAGTAAAATTTGCATAAATTCTTATGAAAAAGCACATAAACAACCATGTTTAATTGAATCAGGGGATGCATGAAATTCCAATCCAATTACTTACTTATTGCTCAAGAAAGTGCAAGAAACCTAATGAAAACAAGTGAAAAATGCTTGTAAAACTAGCCTAAGATGACTTGTCATCACAACACCAAACTTAAATCTTGCTTGTCCCCAAGTAAGCAGTAAAACATGAGAAAAATGAATAAAAACAGAGTGGAATATATGTCCTTATTTTAAAGCATTCTGTCTAGGTTCATGGGGTTTCATGCAGTATCTGTTTGAAGCTCTACTTTTATTGGTTTCTAGGTTTGAGATGTCCCTTTAAGTTTTGACTAATGTGCTGCTATGAAACCTTGTTATTCACTGATCCTTGATGTTTGATTTTTGTTTTTCTTTTGCTGAGAAGCTGGTGGACGAAATTGTGATCCATGTTCTTTTGTACTTGTATGAAATCATTATTATGGCATCGGTTGTTCTCACAACTCCGTTCAACTAACCAGCAAGTGTACTGGGTCATCCAAATAATAAACCTTACGTGAGTAAGGGTCGATCCCACAGAGATTGTTGGTATGAAGCAAGCTATGGTCACCTTGTAAATCTCAGTTAGGCAGATTAAATTTGTTTATGGTTTCAAAAATTAATAATAAAATAGAAATAATAAAAGGGATAGAATACTTATGCAGATTCATTGGTGGGAATTTCAGATAAGCGAATGGAGATACTGTATGGCTCAAGGACGCCTACTTTCCTACTGCTTCAACTCAATCCTTCTTACTCCTTTCCATGGCAAGCTGTGTATAGGGGTTCACCGTTCGACGATGGCTACTTTCAATCCTCTCGGGAAAATGGTCCTCTGCGGCTGTCACTCGCATGGCTAATCGTCTGGAGGTATCACCTGGCCGAAGGCTACATCCCATCCTCGCAGTGAAAACTACGCTCACACGCTCTGTCACAGCACGGCTAATCACTGGTTGGTTCCCGCGCCTACTGGAATAGAATCCCTTGATTCTTTTGCGTCTGTCACTAACGCCCAGCACTTGCGAGTCTGAAGCACGTCACAGTCATTCATTACCGGAATCCTACTCGGAATACCACAGACAATGTTAGACTTTCCGGATTCCCAGGATCCTACTCGGAATACCACAGACAAGGTGAGACTTTCCGGATCCTCATAAATGCCGCCATCTATCTAGCTTATACCACAAAGATTCTGTTGAGGAATCTAAGAGATACACATTCAAGCTCTGTTGCATGTAGAACGAAAGTGGTTGTCAATCACGCGCGTTCATTAGTGAGAATGATAATGAGGGTCATATAATCATCACATTCACCATGTTCTTGGGTGCGAATGAATATCTTGGAATAAGAATAAGAGAGATTTGAATAAAAGAAAATAGAATTGCATTAATACTTGAGGTACAGCAGAGCTCCACACCCTTAATCTATGGTGTGCAGAAACTCCACCGTTGAAAATACATAAGTAAAAGGTTCAGGCATGGCCGAATGGCCAGCCCCCATGTGGTCACAAGACCGAATCATCAAAGACACTTAATACAATAGTTAAATGTTCTATTTATAATAAACTAGCTCCTAGGGTTTACATGAGTAAGTAATTGATGCATAAATCCACTTCCGGGGCCCACTTGGTGTATGTTTGGGCTGAGCTTGATCAATCCACGAGCTGAGGCTTCTCTTGGAGTTGAACTCCGAGTTATGACGTGTTTTGGGCGTTCAACTCCGGATCATGACGTTTTTCTGGCGTTTAACTCCAGACAGCAGCATGTACTTGGTGTTCAACGCCAAGTTACGTCGTCAATTTCCGAATAAAGTATGGACTATTATATATTGCTGGAAAGCCCTGGATGTCTACTTTCCAACGCCGTTGAGAGCGCGCCAATTGGAGTTCTGTAGCTCCAGAAAACCTATTTCGAGTGCAGGGAGGTCAGATTCCAATAGCATCAGCAGTCCTTTTGTCAGCCTTTTTCAGAGTTTTGCTCAAATCCCTCAATTTCAGCCAGAAATTGCCTGAAATCACAGAAAAACACACAAACTCATAGTAAAGTCCAGAAATGTGAATTTAACATAAAAACTAATGAAAACATCCCTAAAAGTAGCTTGAACTTACTAAAAACTACCTAAAAACAATGCCAAAAAGCGTATAAATTATCCGCTCATCACAACACCAAACTTAAATTGTTGCTTGTCCCCAAGCAACTGAAAATCAAATAGGATAAAAAGAAGAGAATATACTATAAATTCCAGAATATCAATGAATATTAATTATAATTAGATGAGCGGGACTTGTAGCTTTTTGCTTCTGAACAGTTTTGGCATCTCACTTTTTTCCTTTGTAGTTTAGAGTGATTGGCGTCTCTTAGGAACTTAGAATTTCGGATAGTCTTATTGATTTTCCTAGTTAAGTATGTTGATTCTTGAACACAGCTACTTATGAGTCTTGGCTGTGGCCCTAAGCACTTTGTTTTCCAGTATTACCACCGGATACACAAATGCCACAGACACATAACTGGGTGAACCTTTTCAGATTGTGACTCAGCTTTGCTAGAGTCCCCAGTTAGTGGTGTCCAGAGCTCTTAAGCACACTCTTTTGCTTTGGATCACGACTTTAACCACTCAGTCTCAAGCTTTTTACTTGGACCTTCATGACACAAGCACATGGTTAGGGACAGCTTGATTTAGCCGCTTAGGCCTGGATTTAATTTCCTTGGGCCCTCCTATCCATTGATGCTCAAAGCCTTGGATCCTTTTTACCCTTGCCTTTTGGTTTTAAGGGCTATTGGCTTTTTCTACTGCTCCTTCTTTTTCTTTCTATTTTTTTTTTTCGCCACTTTTTTTTTTCGCAAGCTTCTTCTTTTTCACTGCTTTTTCTTGCTTGAAGAATCAATTTCATGATTTTTCAGATCCTCAATAACATTTCTCTTTGTTCATCATTCTTTCAAGAGCCAACAATTTTAACATTCATAAACAACAAGATCAAAAGACATATGCACTGTTCAAGCATACATTCAGAAAACAAAAGTATTGTCACCACATCAATATAATTGAATTGAAATTCAAGGATAAATTCGAAATTCATGTACTTCTTGTTCTTTTGAATTAAAACATCTTTTTTTTAAGAGAGGTGAAGGATTAATGGATTTTATTCATAGCTTTAAGGCATGGTTACATACTAATGATCATGAAGTAGAGACACAAAACATAGATAAACACAATATTAAAAACCGAAAAACAGAAAGAAATAAAGAACAAGGAATGAATCCACCTCTAGTGGCGTCTTCTTCTTGAAGGACCAATGATGTTCTTTAGCTCTTCTATGTCCCTTCCTTGCCTTTGTTGCTCCTCCCTCATTGCTCTTTGATCTTCTCTTATTTCTTGGAGAATGATGGAGTGCTCATGATGTTCCACCCTTAATTGTTCCACATTATTGCTCAAACCTTCTAAGGAAGTGTTGAGTTGCTCCCAATAGTTGTTTGGAGGAAAGTGCATCCCTTGAGGCATCTCAGGGATTTCTTGATGATGAGCTTCCTCATGCACCTCTTGAGAACCGTGAGGGGTCTCTCTTGCTTGCTCCATCCTCTTCTTAGTGATGGGCTTGTCTTCTTCAATGGAGACATCTCCTTCTATGATAACTCCAGCTGAGTAACATAGATGGCAAATAAGGTGAGGAAAAGCTAACCGTGCCATGGGTGAAGGCTTGTCGGCTATTTTTTAGATTTCATTGGAGATGACCTCATGAACTTCTACTTCCTCTCCAATCATGATGCCATGAATCATGATGGCCCGATCCACAGTAACTTCAGATCGGTTGCTAGTAGGAATGATGGAGCGTTGAATGAACTCCAACCATCCTCTAGCCACAGGCTTGAGGTCCAGTCTTCTTAGTTGGACTGGCTTGCCTTTGGAGTCTCTCTTCCATTGAGCTCCTTCCACACAAATGTCCATAAGGACTTGGTCCAACCTTTGATCAAAGTTGACCCTTCTAGTGTAGGGGCGTTCATCTCCTTGCATCATGGGCAAGTGAAACGCCAACCTTACATTTTCTGGACTGAAATCCAAGTATTTCCCCCGAACCATTGTGAGATAATTCTTTGGACTCGGGTTCATACCTTGGTCATGGTTCCTAGTGATCCATGCATTGGCATAGAACTCTTGAACCATTAAGATTCCGACTTGTTGCATGGGGTTGGTTAAGACTTCCCAACCTCTTCTTTGGACTTCATGTCGGATCTCCGGATACTCATTTTTCTTGAGCTTGAAAGGGACCTCAGGGATCACCTTCTTCTTTGCCACAACATCATAGAAGTGGTCTTGATGGCTCTTGAAGATGAATCTTTCCATCTCCCATGACTCGGAGGTGGAAGCTTTTGTCTTCCCTTTTCCTTTTCTAGAGGATACTCCGGCCTTAGGTGCCATTGGTAATGGAAAAACAAAAAAAAAGCTTATGCTTTTACCACACCAAACTTAAAATATTGCTCGCCCCCGAGCAAGAGAAGAAAGAAGAGAAGAAGAAGAAGAAGAAAATATGGTAGAGAAGGGGGAGTGGTAGGTTCGGTCTAGGTGAAGAAGAAGGGGTATGTGTTGTGTGAAAATGAAGTAGAAAGGAAGGGTATTTATAGGGAGAGGGAGGAGGTAGGTTCGGCCATTTTGGGTGGGAATGGGTGGGAAATTGGTTTTGAATTTTTGAAGGTAGATGGGGTTTATGGGGAAGAGTGGATGGATGTGAGTGGTGAATGGGGTAATTGGGAAGAGGAATTGAGGTGATTGGTGACAGTTGTTGGGAAGTGTGACATGGGGAAGAGTGAAATTAGATTAGGAGAGTGTGATTAGGATTAAGAGGGAAGGTGGGAATATGGTAGGTGGGGATCCTGTGGGGTCCACAGATCCTGAGGTGATCCTGTGGGGTCCACAGATCCTGAGGTGTCAAGGAATTCCATCCCTGCACCAAATAGGCATGTAAAATGCCTTCGTGCATCATTCTGGCGTTTAAACGCCCATTGGTGCACATTCTGGGCGTTCAACGCCCATGTAAAGCATGTTTCTGGCGTTGAACGCCAGTTTCATGCTTGTTATTGGCGTTCAGCGCCAGTTTTTCCTCTCTGGGCACATTCCTGGCGTTCAGTGCTAGAATGTTGCTTGTTTCTGGCGTTCAGCGCCAGAATGATGCTCTGTTCTGGCGTTGAACGCCAGCCAGATGCATCTTACTGGCGTTGAACGCCAGCCTGTGCGTCCTCCAGGGTGAAAATTTTTTCTTCTGCTGTTTTT
Source organism: Arachis stenosperma (assembly GCF_014773155.1). Lineage (NCBI taxonomy): Eukaryota > Viridiplantae > Streptophyta > Magnoliopsida > Fabales > Fabaceae > Arachis > Arachis stenosperma. The sequence goes on from NC_080379.1 coordinate 85,050,155, forward strand.
GATTCTATTTTTAATTTTTATGATTTTTTCGTGACTCCTCATGATCATGTACCTAATAAAACACAAAATAACAATAAAATAAAAATTAGATAAATAAAATTGGGTTGCCTCCCAACAAGCGCTTCTTTAATGTCAATAGCTTGACAGTGGCTCTCATGGAGCCACAAGATGATCAGGTCAATGTTGTATAGTTGTCCACACCAAACTTAGAGTTTGGATATGGGGTCTTAACACCAACTTAGAGTTTGGTTGTGGCCTCACAACACCAAACTTAGAGTTTGACTGTGTGGGCTCTTCTTGACTCTGAACTGAGAGAAGCTCTTCATGCTTACTCTCTTCTGTCACAGAGGAATGGCCATGTGCCTTAAACACAAGGTAGTCCCCATTTAATTGAAGGACTAATTCACCTCTGTTGACATCTATCACAGCTCCTGCTGTGGCTAGGAAAGGTCTTCCAAGGATGATGCAATCATCCTCTTCCTTCCTAGTGTCTAAGATTATGAAATCAGCAGGGATGTAAAGGCCTTCAACCTTTACTAACATGTCCTCTACTATTCCATAAGCTTGTCTCAATGATTTGTCTGCCAGTTGTAATGAGAACAAGGCAGGTTGTACCTCAATGATCCCCAGCTTCTCCATTACAGAGAGTGGCATTAGATTTATCCCTGACCCCAGATCACACAGAGCTTTTTCAAAGATCATGGTGCCTATGGTACAAGGTATTAAGAACTTGCCAGGATCTTGTTTCTTTTGAGGTAGAATTTTCTGAATCCAAGTATCCAGTTCATTAATGAGCAAAGGAGGTTCACTTTCCCAAGTCTCATTACCAAATAACTTGGCATTCAGCTTCATGATAGCTCCTAAATATTGAGCAACTTGCTCTCCAGTTACATCTTCATCCTCTTCAGAGGAAGAATAGTCTTCAGAGCTCATGAATGGCAGAAGGAGATTTAATGGAATCTCTATGGTCTCTATATGAGCCTCAGATTCCTTTGGATCCTCAATAGGAAACTCCTTCTTGCTTGAGGGACGTCCCAGGAGGTCTTTCTCACTAAGATTATCGTCCTCCTCCTCCCTTGTGCATTCGGCCATATTGACTATGTCAATGGCCTTGCACTCTCCTTTTGGATTTTCTTCTGTATAGCTTGGGAGAATACTGGGAGGAGTTTCAATGACTTTCTTACTCAGCTGGCCCACTTGTGCCTCCAGATTTCTAATGGAGGATCTTGTTTCACTCATGAAACTGAAAGTGGCCTTTGATAGATCAGAGACTACATTGGCTAAATTAGAAGTGTTTTGTTCAGAATTCTCTGTCTGTTGCTGAGAAGATGATGGATATGGCTTGCTATTGCCCAGCCTATTACGTCCACCATTGTCAAAGCCTTGTTGAGGCTTCTGTTGATCCTTCCAGGAGAAATTTGGATGATTTCTCCATGATGAGTTATAGGTGTTTCCATAAGGTTCACCCATGTAATTAACCTCTGCCATGGCAGGGTTCTCAGGATCATAAGCTTCTTCAGAAGCTGCCTCTCTAGTACTGTTGGATGCATGTTGCCATCCATTCAGATTTTGAGAGATCATGTTGACCTGTTGAGTCAACACTTTGTTCTGAGCCAATATGGCATTCAGAGCATCAATTTCAAGAACTCCTTTCTTTTGAGGTATCCCATTATTCATGGAATTCCTCTCAGAAGTGTACATGAATTGGTTGTTTGCAACCATGTCAATGAGCTCTTGAGCCTCTTCAGGCGTTTTCTTCAGGTGAATAGATCCACCTGCAGAATGGTCCAATGACATTTTCGAAAATTCAGAGAGACCATAATAGAATATATCTAATATGGTCCATTCTGAAAACATGTCAGATGGACATCTTTTGGTCAGCTGCTTGTATCTTTCCCAAGCTTCATAGAGGGATTCACCATCTTTTTGTTTGAAGGTTTGAACATCCACTCTCAGCTTGCTCAGCTTTTGAGGAGGAAAGAATTTATCCAAGAAGGCAATGACTAGCTTATCCCATGAGTCCAGGCTATCCTTAGGTTGTGAATCCAACCATATTCTAGCTCTGTCTCTTACAGCAAAAGGGAAAAGCATGAGTCTGTAGACTTCAGGATCAACTCTATTCGTCTTTACAGTCTCACAGATCTGCAAGAACTCAGTTAAAAACTGGTAAGGATCTTCAGATGGAAGTCCATAAAACTTGCAGTTTTGTTGCATTAAAGCAACTAGCTGAGGTTTCAGCTCAAAGTTATTGGCTCCAATGGCAGGAATGGAGATGCTTCTTCCATCAAACTTGGGCGTTGGCTTTGTGAAGTCACCAAGCATTCTCCTTGCATTATTATTATTTTCGGCTGCCATCTCCTTCTCTTGTTCGAAAATTTCTGAAAGGTTGTTTCTGGATTGTTGTAATTTAGCTTCTCTTAATTTTCTCTTCAGAGTCCTTTCAGGTTCTGGATCAATTTCAACAAGAGTGCCTTTATCCTTGTTCCTGCTCATATGAAAGAGAAGAAAACAAGAAAAGAAGAGGAATCCTCTATGTCACAGTATAGAGATTCCTTTATGTTAGTAGAAAAAGAAGGGGTAGAAGAATGAAGAGGGGGATTCGGATTTTTGGATGAAGAGAGGTGGAGAGAAGTGTTAGTAATTAAATAATTAAATAGAAGAAGAAAAGAGAAAGAGAATTTCGAAAATAAATTTAAAAAGGGGTTAGTGATTTTCGAAAATTAGAGATAAATGTAATTGAAATTAAAATTTGAAACAATTAATTAATTAAAAAGAATTTTTTGAAAAGAGAGGGAGATATTTTCGAAAATTGAAGAGGAAAAAGTAGTTAGGTGGTTTTGAAAAAGATAAAAAACAAACAAAAAGTTAGTTAGTTGATTGAAAAAGATTTGAAATCAAAATTGAAAAAGATAAGAAGATAAGAAGTTAGATAAGATATTTTGAAATCAAATTTTGAAAAAGATAAAATTTTTGAAAAAGATCACATAAAAGATAAAAAGATTTAATTCAAAAATTTTGAAATTATTTACTTCACTAACAAGAAACTACAAGATAAGATTCTAGAACTTTAAAGATTGAACCTTTCTTAACAAGAAAGTAACAAACTTCAAATTTTTGAACCAATCACATTAATTATTAGTGAATTTTTGAAAATATGATATAAAGATAAGAAAAAGATTTTGAAAATATTTTGAAAAATATTTTTGAAATTTTCGAAAAATAGAAAAAAAATGAAAAAGATATGATTTTTGAAAAAGATTTTGAAAAGATAAGATTTTTAAAATTAAAATTTTGACTTGACTTGTAAGAAACAACTAATTTAAAAAAGATTTTGACCAAGTCAACCGAAAATTTCGAAAATTTGGAGGGAAATAAGGAAAAGATATTTTTTTGATTTTTGAATTTTTAATTTATGAGAGAGAAAAACACAAACATGACCCAAAACATGAAAATTTTGGATCAAAACACAAGATGCATGCAAGAACACTTTGAATGTCAAGATGAACACCAAGAACACTTTGAAGATCATGATGAACATCAAGAACATAATTTTGAAAAAATTTTTAATGCAAAGAAAACATGCAAGACACCAAACTTAGAAATCTTTAATGCATGGACTCTAACAAACAAAAAATGCATATGAAAAACAACAAACAACACAAAACAAGAAAACATCAAGATCAAACAAGAGGACTTATCAAGAACAACTTGAAGATCATGAAGAACACCATGAATGCATGAATTTTCAAAAAAATGCAAGAAAAAATTTTTAAAGCATGCAATTGACACCAAACTTAAAAATTGACTCAAGACTCAAACAAGAAACACAAAATATTTTTGGTTTTTATGATTTTATGATTTTTTTTTGTATTTTTATTATTTTTTTCGAAAATATTTTTGGAAAAATGAAAAATAAAAGAAAAATTTTTGAAAAAGATTTTTGAAAAGAAAATTACCTAATTTGAGCAACAAGATGAACCGTCAATTGTCCATACTCGAACAATCCCCGGCAACGGCGCCAAAAACTTGGTGGACGAAATTGTGATCCATGTTCTTTTGTACTTGTATGAAATCATTATTATGGCATCGGTTGTTCTCACAACTCCGTTCAACTAACCAGCAAGTGTACTGGGTCGTCCAAGTAATAAACCTTACGTGAGTAAGGGTCGATCCCACAGAGATTGTTGGTATGAAGCAAGCTATGGTCACCTTGTAAATCTCAGTTAGGCAGATTAAATTTGTTTATGGTTTCGAAAATTAATAATAAAATAGAAATAATAAAAGGGATAGAATACTTATGCAGATTCATTGGTGGGAATTTCAGATAAGCGAATGGAGATACTGTATGGCTCAAGGACGCCTACTTTCCTACTGCTTCAACTCAATCCTTCTTACTCCTTTCCATGGCAAGCTGTGTATAGGGGTTCACCGTTCGACGATGGCTACTTTCAATCCTCTCGGGAAAATGGTCCTCTACGGCTGTCACTCGCACGGCTAATCGTCTGGAGGCATCACCTGGCCGAAGGCTACATCCCATCCTCGCAGTGAAAACTACGCTCACGCGCTCTGTCACAGCACGGCTAATCACTGGTTGGTTCCCGCGCCTACTGGAATAGAATCCCTTGATTCTTTTGCGTCTGTCACTAACGCCCAGCACTTGCGAGTCTGAAGCACGTCACAGTCATTCATTACCGGAATCCTACTCGGAATACCACAGACAAGGTTAGACTTTTCGGATTCCCAGGATCCTACTCGGAATACCACAGACAAGGTGAGACTTTCCGGATCCTCATAAATGCCGCCATCTATCTAGCTTATACCACGAAGATTCTGTTGGGGAATCTAAGAAATACACATTCAAGCTCTGTTGCATGTAGAACGGAAGTGGTTGTCAATCACGCGCGTTCATTAGTGAGAATGATAATGAGGGTCATATAATCATCACATTCATCATGTTCTTGGGTGCGAATGAATATCTTGGAATAAGAATAAGAGAGATTTGAATAAAAGAAAATAGAATTGCATTAATACTTGAGGTACAGCAGAGCTCCACACCCTTAATCTATGGTGTGCAGAAACTCCACCGTTGAAAATACATAAGTAAAAGGTTCAGGCATGGCCGAATGGCCAGCCCCCATGTGGTCACAAGACCGAATCATCAAAGACACTTAATACAATAGTTAAATGTTCTATTTATAATAAACTAGCTCCTAGGGTTTACATGAGTAAGTAATTGATGCATAAATCCACTTCCAGGGCCCACTTGGTGTATGTTTGGACTGAGCTTGATCAATCCACGAGCTGAGGCTTCTCTTGGAGTTGAACTCCGAGTTATGACGTGTGATGAGCGGATAATTTGTACGCTTTTTGGCATTGTTTTTAGTATGTTTCTAGTAGTTTTAGTTGAGTTCTTAGTATATTTTTATTAGTTTTTAGCTAAAATTCACTTTTCTGGACTTTACTATGAGTTTGTGTGTTTTTTTGTGATTTCAGGTATTTTCTGGCTGAAATTGAGGGACCTGAGCAAAAATCTGATCCAGAGACTGAAAAGGACTGCAGATGCTGTTGGATTCTGACCTCCCTGCACTCGAAGTGGATTTTCTGGAGCTACAGAAACCCAATTGGCGCGTTCTCAACGGCGATGGAAAGTAGACATCCTGGGCTTTCCAGAAATATATGATAGTCCATACTTTGCCCAAGATTTGATGGCCCAAACCGGCGTTCAAAATCACCCTCAGAATTCCCAGCGTTAAACGCCGGAACTGGCACCAAAATGGGAGTTAAACGCCCAAACTGGCATAAAAGCTTGCGTTTAACTCCAAGAAGAGTCTCTACACGAAAATGCTTCATTGCTCAGCCCAAGCACACACCAAGTGGGCCCGGAAGTGGATTTTTATGTCATTTACTCATCTCTGTACACCCTAGGCTACTAGTTTTCTATAAGTAGGACCTTTTACTATTGTATTTGAACATCTTGAGATCTTTGAATCTTTTGATCACTGGGGGCTGGCCTCACGGCCATGCCTAGACCTTGTTCTTATGTATTTTCAACGGTGGAGTTTCTACACACCATAGATTAAGGTGTGGAGCTCTGCTGTACCTCGAGTATTAATGCAATTACTATTGTTCTTCTATTCAATTCCGCTCATTCTTTGTCCAAGATATCACTTGTTCTTCAACTTGATGAATGTGATGATCCGTGACACTCATCATCATTCTCACCTATGAACGTGTGACTGACAACCACCTCCGTTCTACCTTAGATTGGGTGAATATCTCTTGGATTCCTGATACATGATGCATGGTTGATCGCCTGACAACCGAGTGCTCGCCTGACAAACGAGCCAGCCATTCCGTGAGATCAGAGTCTTCGTGGTATAGGCAAGAACTGATGGCGGCATTCAAGAGAATCCGGAAGGTCTAACCTTGTCTGTGGTATTCTGAGTAGGATTCAATGATTGAATGACTGTGACGTGCTTCAAACTCCTGAGGGCGGGGCGTTAGTGACAGACGCAAAAGAATCACTGGATTCTATTCCGGCCTGATCGAGAACCGACAGATGGATAGCCGTGCCGTGACAGGGTGCGTTGAACATTTCCACTGAGAGGATGGGAGGTAGCCACTGACAACGGTGAAACCCTTGCATAAGCTTGCCATGGAAAGGAGTAAGAAGGATTGGATGAAGACAGTAAGAAAGCAGAGAGACGGAAGGGAAAGCATCTTCATACGCTTATCTGAAGCTCTCACCAATGATATATATAAGTATCTCTATCTTTATCTTTATGTTTTATCCATTCATCATCTATACCCATTTGAGTCTGCCTGACTAAGATTTACAAGGTGACCATAGCTTGCTTCATACCAACAATCTCCGTGGGATCGACCCTTACTCGCGTAAGGTTTATTACTTGGACGACCCAGTGCACTTGCTGGTTAGTTGTGCGGAGTTGTGTTTATGCCATGGTATTGAGCACCAAGTCTTTGGAGCCATTACTAGGGATTATTTGAGTTGTAGTGATCACAATTTCGTGCACCAAGTTTTTGGCGCCGTTGCCGGGGATTGTTTTGTGTATGGACAACTGACGGTTCATCTTGTTGCTTAGATTAGGTATTTTTCTTCAGAGTTCTTAAGAATGAATTCTAGTGTTTCATGATGATCTGCTGAAATCTGGCTGGTTGAGAAGCCACGTCTAATCTCATTGGACCGAGGTTTCAACCTATCATCACAAGAGCTTGTTGATTTCTATCAATCTTGCTATTGGAGCAATGATCTGCTAAGGCTTGGCTGGCCATTGGCCATGTCTAGTGTTTTGGACCGAAGCTTTCTTTGAAAGCTTGGTTGGCTGTGAAGCCATGTCTAATTCCTGGACCGGAGTCTTAGACTAGCATTGCAATGATTCCTGGAATTCAAATTAAGAATTCTGAAACCTTTATTTTCTATTTTCATATAATTTTCGAAAAAGCACAAAAAAAATTTACAAAACCATAAAAACCAAAAAAATATTTTATGTTTCTTGTTTGAGTCTAGTGTCAAATTTTAAGTTTGGTGTCTTGCATGCATTGTTTATTTGATCTTGGTTCTATTTTCAAGTCAATAGTACAGGGAACTGAAGATTCAGAACATGCAGCAGAGGAATTACACAGAAAAAGCTGGGCGTTCAAAACGCCCAGTGAAGAAGGACAGACTGGCGTTTAAACGCCAGCCAGGGTACCTGGTTGGGCGTTTAACGCCCAAAAAGGTAGTGCATTAGGCGTTAAACGCCAGAATGTGCACCATTCTGGGTGTTTAACGCCAGGATGGCACAAGAGGGAAGATTCTGTTTTTAATTCAGATTTTTCAAGTTTTCAAAGTTTTTCAAAATCAAATCCTTTTCAAATCATATCTTTTCAATCAAATGTTTTCAAAATCAATTTCTTTCCTTTTTCAAAGATACTTGCTAACAATTAATGATTTGATTAAACATTTCAAGTATGTTGCCTTTTCTGTTGAGAGAGGTTTAATGTTTGAATCATATCTTTTCTTGTTAGGCAAGTCATTAATTTTTAAAATCAAATCTTTTTAAAATTGTTTTCAAATCATATCTTTTTAATCATATCTTTTTTATCACATCTTGTTCAAATTAGTTTTCAATAATATCTTTTTGATTTCTAATTTCAAAATCTTTTTCAAAAATCACTTGATTCCTTTTCCACTTTTAGTTTTCGAAAATTATCAATCAATTTTTCAAAATGTTTTTAAAATCTTTTTAATTAATTTTCGAAAATTCTCTTCCCCTCTTCTCACATCCTTCTATTTATGGAGTACCACTCCTTCTCAATGCACAATTCAAACTCTATCTGATTAAGTTCGAATTCTTCTACCTCTTTCTTCTATTTTTCTGTTCTTCTGACACCTCAAGGAATCTCTATACTGTGACATAGAGGATTCCATATTTTCTTGTTCTCTTCTCTTTCATATGAGCAGGAGCAGAGACAAAGGCATTCTAGTTGAAGCTGACCCTGAACCTGAAAGGACCTTGAAGCGAAAGCTAAGAGAAGCTAAGGCACAACTCTCTGTAGAGGACCTAACAGAAATCTTCAAGGAAAAAGAACCCATGGCAGCCGAAAACAACAACAATGCAAGGAAGGTGCTGGGTGACTTTACTGCACCTACTCCCGACTTCTATGGGTGAAGCATCTCTATCCCTGCCATTGGAGCAAACAACTTTGAGCTTAAGCCTCAATTAGTTTCCCTAATGCAACAGAATTGCAAGTTCCATGGACTTCCATTGGAAGATCCTCATCAGTTCTTAGCTGAATTCTTGCAAATCTGTGACACTGTCAAGACTAATGGGGTTGACCCTGAGGTCTACAGACTTATGCTATTCCCTTTTGCTGTAAGAGACAGAGCTAGGACATGGTTGGACTCACAACCTAAAGAAAGCCTGGACTCATGGGAAAAGCTAGTCAATGCCTTCTTGGCAAAGTTCTTTCCACCTCAAAAATTGAGTAAGCTTAGAGTGGAAGTCCAAACCTTCAGACAGAAGGATGGAGAATCCCTCTATGAAGCTTGGGAAAGATACAAACAATTGATCAGAAAGTGTCCATCTGATATGCTTTCTGAATGGAGCATCATAGGTATTTTCTATGATGGTCTCTCTGAACTATCCAAGATGTCTTTGGATGGCTCTGCTGGAGGATCTCTTCATCTGAAGAAGACACCTACAGAAGCTCAAGAGCTAATTGAAATGGTTGCAAATAACCAATTCATGTACACTTCTGAAAGGAATCCTGTGAATAATGGGACAAATCAGAAGGAAGGAGTTCTTGAGATTGATACTCTGAATGCCATATTGGCTCAGAATAAAATATTGACTCAACAAGTCAATTTGATCTCTCAAAGTCTGTTTGGAATGCAAAATGCACCTGGCAGTACTAAGGATGCTTCATCTAAAGAAGAAGCTTATGATCCTGAGAACCCTTCAATGGAAGAGGTGAATTACCTAGGAGAACCCTATGGAAACACCTATAATTCTTCATGGAGAAATCATCCAAATTTCTCATGGAAGAATCAAGAGAGACCTCAACAAGGTTTCAACAACAATAATGGTGGAAGAAACAGGTTTAGCAATAGCAAGCCTTTTCCATCATCTTCTCAGCAACAGACAGAGAATTCTAAGCAGAACCCCTCTGACTTAGCAACCTTGGTCTCTGATCTAATCAAAACCACTCAAAGTTTCATGACTGAAACAAGGTCCTCCATTAGAAATTTGGAGGCACAAGTGGGACAGCTGAGCAAGAAAGTTACTGAACTCCCTCCAAGTACTCTTCCAAGCAACACAGAAGAAAATCCAAAAGGAGAGTGCAAGGCCATCAACATGGCCTAATTTGGAGAGGAAGGAGAGGAAGTGAACGCCACTGAGGAAGACCTCAATGGACGTGCACTAACCTCCACTGAGTTCCCCAATGAGGAACCATGGGAATCTGAGGCTCAAAATGAGACCATAGAGATTCTATTGGACTTACTTCTGCCCTTCATAAGCTCTGATGAGTATTCTTCCTCTGAAGAGGATGAGTATGTCACTGAAGAGCAAGTTGCCAAATACCTTGGAGCAATCATGAAGCTAAATGACAAGTTATTTGGAAATGAGACTTGGGAGGATGAACCCCCTTTGCTCACCAAAGAACTGGATGACTTGTCTAGGCAGAAATTACCTCAAAAGAGACAAGACCCTGGGAAGTTTTCAATACCTTGTACCATAGGCACCATGACCTTCAAGAAGGCTCTGTGTGACTTAGGGTCAAGTGTAAACCTCATGCCTCTCTCTGTAATGGAGAAGCTAGGGATCTTTGAGGTGCAAGCTGCAAGAATCTCACTAGAGATGGCAGACAACTCAAGAAAACAAGCTCATGGACTTGTAGAGGATGTTTTGGTGAAGATTGAAGACCACTACATCCCTACTGATTTCATAGTCCTAGAGACTGGGAAGTGCATGGATGAATCCATCATCCTTGGCAGACCCTTCCTAGCCACAGCAAAGGCTGTGATTGATGTTGATAGAGGTGAACTGATCATTCAAGTGAATGAAGAATCCTTTGTGTTTAAGGCTCAGGGATATCCTTCTTTCACCATGGAGAGGAAGCATGAAAAGCTTCCCTCAAATCAGAGTCAAACAGAGCCCCCACAGTCAAACTCTAAGTTTGGTGTTGGGAGGCCACAACCAAACTCTAAGTTTGGTGTTGAACCCCCACATTCAAACTCTAAGTTTGGTGTTGGGAGGTTCCAACATTGCTCTGATCATTTGTGAGGCTCCATGAGAGCCCTCTGTCAAGCTACTGACATTAAAGAAGCGCTTGTTGGGAGGCAACCCAATGTTATATTTTATCTATTTCCTTTTGTTATTTTATGTTTTTTGTAGGTTGATGATCATAAGAAGTCACAAAATCAATTGAAAAAGCAAAAATAGAATGAAAAACAGAAAGAAAAATAGCACACCCTGGAGGAAGAACTTACTGGCGTTTAAACGCCAGTAAGGCTAGCAGGTGGGCGTTTAACGCCCAGTCTGGCACCATTCTGGGCGTTTAACGCCAGAAAGGGGCACCAGACTGGCGTTAAACGCCAGAAAAGGGCAAGAACCTGGCGTTAAACGCCAGAAATGGGCACCAGCCCGGCGTTTAACGCCAGAATTGGCTCAAAACGTGATTTTGCATGCCATTTGGTGCAGGGATGACTTTTCCTTGACACCACAGGATCTGTGGACCCTACAGGATCCCCACCAACCCCACAATTCTCTCTCTTCTTCACCCATTCACCAATCACCTCAACACCTCTTCCCCAAAAACCCTTCACCTATCAAATCCCATCTTTCTCTTCACCACTCACATCCATCCTTCATAAAACCCCACCTACCTCACCCTTCAAATTCAAACCACTTTCCCTCCCAAACCCACCCATACATGACCGAACCATGAGCCCCCCTCCCCTATATATACCCTTCTTCACCCCTTCATTTTCACACAACCTAAACATCACTTCTCCCCCTCTTTGGCCGAACACAAAGCCATTCCCTTCTTCCTCATTTCTTCTTCTTCTACTCTCTTCTTTCTTCTTTTGCTCGAGGACGAGCAAACCTTTTAAGTTTGGTGTGGTAAAAGTATTGCTTTTTGTTTTTCCATAACCATTTATGGCATCCAAGGCCGGAGAAACCTCTAGAAAGAGGAAAGGGAAGGCAAAAGCTTCCACCTTCGAGTCATGGGAGATGGAGAGATTCATCTCAAGGGTGCATCAAGACCACTTCTATGAAGTAGTGGCCTTGAAGAAGGTGATCCCCGAGGTCCCTTTTTCACTCAAAAAGAGTGAATATCCGGAGATCCGACATGAGATCCGAAGAAGAGGTTGGGAAGTTCTCACCAACCCCATTCAACAAGTCGGAATCTTGATGGTTCAAGAGTTCTATGCCAATGCATGGATCACCAAGAACCATGATCAAAGTGTGAACCCGGATCCAAAGAATTGGCTTACTATGGTTCGGGGGAAATACTTGGATTTTAGTCCGGAAAATGTAAGGTTAGCATTCAACTTGCCCATGATGCAAGGAGATGAACATCCTTACACAAGAAGGGTCAACTTTGATCAAAGGTTGGACCAAGTCCTCACTGACATTTGTGAAGAGGGCGCCCAATGGAAGAGAGATTCAAGAGGGAAGCCGGTTCAATTGAGAAGGCATGACCTCAAGCCCGTGGCTAGATGATGGTTGGAGTTTATCCAACGCTCAATCATTCCCACTAGCAACCGGTCCGAAGTTACTCTAGACCGGGCCATCATGATTCATAGCATCATGATTGGAGAAGAAGTAGAAGTTCATGAGGTTATAGCCCAAGAACTTTATAAGGTGGCGGACAAGTCCTCTACCTTGGCTAGGTTAGCCTTTCCTCATCTTATTTGTCACCTCTGTTATTCAGTTGGAGTGGACATAGAAGGAGACATCCCCATTGATGAGGATAAGCCCATCACTAAGAAAAGGATGGAGCAAATAAGAGACCCTTCTCATCATGAGATCCCTGAGATACCTCAAGGGATGCACTTTCCTCCACAAAACTATTGGGAGCAACTGAACACCTCCCTAGAAGATATGAGTTCCAACATGGGACAACTAAGGGTGGAGCACCAAGAACATTCCATCCTCCTCCATGAAATTAGAGAAGATCAAAGAATCATGAGAGAGGAGCAACAAAGACAAGGAAGAGATATTGAGGAGCTCAAGCACTCCATAAGACCTTCAAGAGGAAGAACAAGCCGCCATCACTAAGATGGACCCGTTCTTTAATCTCCTTGTTCTTTATTTTCTTGTTTTTCGAAAATTTATGCTTTATGTTTGTCCATATTTGTGTCTTATGATCATTAGTGTCTTAGTGTCTATGCCTTAAAGTTATGAATGTCCTATGAATCTATCACCTTTCTTAAATAAACAATGTTCTTAATTGAAAAGGAGAAGAATTGCATGAATTTTGAATTTTATAACAGTTTAATTATTTTGATGTGGTGGCAACACTTTTGTTTTCTGAATGTATGCTTAAACAGTGCATATGTCTTTTGAATTTGTGGTTCATGAATGTTGGCTCTTGAAAGAATGATGAAAAAGGAGACATGTTACTGAGGATCTGAAAAATCATAAAAATGATTCTTGAAGCAAGAAAAAGCAGTGAATACAAAAAAAAAAGAGGCGAAAAAAAAACGAAAAAGAAAGAGAAAAAGAAAGAAAAAGAAAGAAATAAAGTTGTGATCCAAGGCAAAAAGAGTGTGCTTAAGAACCCTGGACACCTCTAATTGGGGACTCTAGCAAAGTTGAGTCACAATCTGAAAAGGTTCACCCAATTATGTGTCTGTGGCATGTATGTATCCGGTGGTAATACTGGAAGACAGAGTGCTTTGGGCCACAGCCAAGACTCATAAAGTAGCTGTGTTCAAGAATCATCATACTTAACTAGGAGAATCAATGACATTATCTGGATTCTGAGTTCCTAAAGAAGCCAATCATTCTGAATTTCAAAGGATAAAGTGAGATGCCAAAACTATTCAGAGGCAAAAAGCTAACAGCTCCGCTCATCTAATTAATACTGATCTTCATAGATGTTTTTGGAGTTCATTGCATATTCTCTTCTTTTTATCTTATTTGATTTTTAGTTGATTGAGGACAAGCAACAATTTAAGTTTGGTGTTGTGATGAGCGGATAATTTGTACGCTTTTTGGCATTGTTTTTAGTATGTTTCTAGTAGTTTTAGTTGAGTTCTTAGTATATTTTTATTAGTTTTTAGCTAAAATTTACTTTTCTGGACTTTACTATGAGTTTGTGTGTTTTTCTGTGATTTCAGGTATTTTCTGGCTGAAATTGAGGGACCTGAGCAAAAATCTGATCCAGAGACTGAAAAGGACTGCAGATGCTGTTGGATTCTGACCTCCCTGCACTCGAAGTGGATTTTCTGGAGCTACAGAAGCCCAATTGGCGCGTTCTCAACGGCGTTGAAAAGTAGACATCCTGGGCTTTCCAGCAATATATGATAGTCCATACTTTGCCCAAGATTTGATGGCCCAAACCGGCGTTCAAAGTCACCCTCAGAATTCCCAGCGTTAAACGCCGGAACTGGCACCAAAATGGGAGTTAAACGCCCAAACTGGCATAAAAGCTTGCGTTTAACTCCAAGAAGAGTCTCTACACGAAAATGCTTCATTGCTCAGCCCAAGCACACACCAAGTGGGCCCGGAAGTGGATTTTTATGTCATTTACTCATCTCTGTACACCCTAGGCTACTAGTTTTCTATAAGTAGGACCTTTTACTATTGTATTTGAACATCTTGAGATCTTTGAATCTTTTGATCACTGGGGGCTGGCCTCACGGCCATGCCTAGACCTTGTTCTTATGTATTTTCAACGGTGGAGTTTCTACACACCATAGATTAAGGTGTGGAGCTCTGCTGTACCTCGAGTATTAATGCAATTACTATCGTTCTTCTATTCAATTCCGCTCATTCTTTGTCCAAGATATCACTTGTTCTTCAACTTGATGAATGTGATGATCCGTGACACTCATCATCATTCTCACCTATGAACGTGTGACTGACAACCACCTCCGTTCTACCTTAGATTGGGTGAATATCTCTTGGATTCCTGATACATGATGCATGGTTGATCGCCTGACAACCGAGTGCTCGCCTGACAAACGAGCCAGCCATTCCGTGAGATCAGAGTCTTTGTGGTATAGGCAAGAACTGATGGCGGCATTCAAGAGAATCCGGAAGGTCTAACCTTGTCTGTGGTATTCTGAGTAGGATTCAATGATTGAATGACTGTGACGTGCTTCAAACTCCTGAGGGCGGGGCGTTAGTGACAGACGCAAAAGAATCACTGGATTCTATTCCGGCCTGATCGAGAACCGACAGATGGATAGCCGTGCCGTGACAGGGTGCGTTGAACATTTCCACTGAGAGGATGGGAGGTAGCCACTGACAACGGTGAAACCCTTGCATAAGCTTGCCATGGAAAGGAGTAAGAAGGATTGGATGAAGACAGTAAGAAAGCAGAGAGACGGAAGGGAAAGCATCTTCATACGCTTATCTGAAGCTCTCACCAATGATATACATAAGTATCTCTATCTTTATCTTTATGTTTTATCCATTCATCATCTATACCCATTTGAGTCTGCCTGACTAAGATTTACAAGGTGACCATAGCTTGCTTCATACCAACAATCTCCGTGGGATCGACCCTTACTCGCGTAAGGTTTATTACTTGGACGACCCAGTGCACTTGCTGGTTAGTTGTGCGGAGTTGTGTTTATGCCATGGTATTGAGCACCAAGTCTTTGGAGCCATTACTAGGGATTATTTGAGTTGTAGTGATCACAATTTCGTGCACCAACGTGTTTTGGGCGTTCAACTCCGGATCATGACGTTTTTCTGGCGTTTAACTCCAGACAGCAGCATGTACTTGGCGTTCAACGCCAAGTTACATCGTCAATTTCCGAATAAAGTATGGACTATTATATATTGCTGGAAAGCCCTGGATGTCTAATTTCCAACGCCGTTGAGAGCGCGCCAATTGAAGTTCTGTAGCTCCAAAAAATCCATTTCGAGTGCAGGGAGGTCAGATTCCAACAGCATCAGCAGTCCTTTTGTCAGCCTTTTTCAGAGTTTTGCTCAAATCCCTCAATTTCAGCCAGAAATTGCCTGAAATCACAGAAAAACACACAAACTCATAGTAAAGTCCAGAAATGTGAATTTAACATAAAAACTAATGAAAACATCCCTAAAAGTAGCTTGAACTTACTAAAAACTACCTAAAAACAATGCCAAAAAGCGTATAAATTATCCGCTCATCAGAAGCTTATGCTTTATTTGCAGCTAAGTGTTTTGTATTTGAGGCAGCTTTTTAAGTAAATTTTCAGTCAACACTCCCAATCTAGTTGGCTCAAGGTGTTGGGTGATGAAGCACCCCTCAGACCTACTAACTCAAGCCTCTCCTCAACACATACACACCACAGACACTTGGCTCACAATTCAATTCTAGAGACATTGATGTCCAGCACTTCTTTGGGTTACTGAATGCTATATAACTAGGTTACTCTTGATAGTGGACTTTTGTTTGATAATCCCGAGTTAGTTAACCCAAGTTACCAAGTGTTAAAACACCCCTTAGAACCTAATTATCCAAGCAGATCGTAGTACAAAAGCACCACAGGCATGTGTCTTAAGGGTTGAGCTATTGGTGTCTAGTTTATTCTTTGTTTCTTTCCTTCTTTCTTGTTATTTCTTTCTTTCAAGGAGATTTATTTACTGAGATTTCACAGACAGCAGCTAAGTTCATACTCAAGAGACATTCTACCCTTCATCTTTATTAGTGAGCTTGCTAAATAATCAAACATATACCACCACTGAACCTTATTCTATTTCCTATCAAATTGGACAATTTCACTTTCTATTTCATAATCATTTTCTTTTATTCTTGCAAAGGGGGAACAAGACATACATTCAAGTAGATGAAAATGAAGCAGACACTCAGACTAGAACACTTAAATGAAAATTAAAGAAAACAAACACAAGAAATTCATACGACTTAAACTAAAGACCAGCTAATTGGCAGGGTACATTCAGACTTCCAAATGAAACATTTCAAAGTAGAAACAGTTAAATAACAATACAACCTCTTGAAGTCCATTTGTTTCCTCTCTATCATCACCATCTTTGGCTTTTGTGTCCTTCTTTATGATAATGCATAGTCCTTCCAAGAAATTGAATGACTTTCTGCAATGATAGTAGAAGTTGCTTGTCCCCCAAGCACTGGAAAGATGGTTAGTATGCATAAATGTTTGTAGGCTTTTGAACTTACTTCGGTGTGTGAACACCAAACTTAGTTCCTTGCCAATGTCTGTTATGCAGCAGATAAATCACATACATGAAACCTTGTGCTTTTTTTAAGTAAGCTAGCTATAACTAAAAGTTGAGCTACTGTTAAGAAATTTCCCTGATTGTTTTGGAGTTTCTGACTCAGGATGCTCTTTAGAGGGTTATTGTGTGTTTCATGAGATCTAAGGTGGAACACTAAACTTAAAATCACATATTCACCCTTTTATACTCATTTTGGTGTGAAACACCAAACTTAACTCCTTGCAATACAGCAAAATCTTGACTTTTTATTGAAATAACTATGAAAAGAGAGTTACCTCTGGTTGGGTTGCCTCCCAACAAGCGCTTCTTTATCGTCATTAGCTTGACATCCTCCATTCTTGTTTATCTCAATTCATGAATGCTCTCCTCCTTGTTCCAAGGCCTTCCCAGGTAATGCTTAGCTCTATGACCATTTGCTGTGAAGGTGTCCATTGTGGCTTTATTCAGAAGTTCACAAGACTGCCATATGGGAACACTTTAGTCACCAGATAAGGGCCAGTCCATTTGGACTTGAGTTTTCCAGGAAAAATCTTGAGCCTAGAGTTGTATAGTAGCATTTGTTGTCCTGGCTCAAATTCTCTTCTTGAAATTTTTTTGTCATGCACCTTTTAGCTCTCTCCTTGTATATCTTCGCATTCTCACAAGCTTCCAGTCTGGATTCATCTAGCTCATTGAGTTGCAATAGCCTTTTTTCTCCAGCTACTTGAGAGTCAAGATTAAGGAACTTAGTGGCCTAGAAAGCTTTGTGTTCGAGCTCCATAAGAAGGTGACAGGATTTACCATAGATTAGCTAAAAGGGTGACTTCCCAATTGGGGGTTTGAATGCTGTTCTATATGCCCATAGAGCATCCTCCAATTTTCTTGCCCAATCTTTCCTTGTGGTCCCAACTGTCTTCTCTAAGATTCTCTTTAACTCCTTGTTTTCCAATTCAGCCTGGCCATTAGTCTGACAGTGGTATGGTGTGGCTACTTTGTGAATTACCCTATATTTGTAAAGCAGCTTTTCCATTTGTCTGTTGCAAAAGTGGCTCTCACCATCACTAATAAGGCCTTTAGGCACCCCATATCTGGTGAAAATGTGTCTCTTAAGAAATTGAAGAACAATTAGTGCATCACATCTGGTTGTTGCTATGGCCTCTACCCATTTGAAGACATATTCCACTGCTACCAGTATGTATTTGAAGGAATAGGATGGAGGGAAATGGTCCCATGAAGTCTATGCCCCAGAGAACAAACAGTTCCACTTCCAAAATGAAGTTTTGAGGCATTTCATTCTTCCTTGTTAGTCCTCCAGCTCTTTGGCATTCATTGCATTGGTGCATAAATTCTCTGGCATCTTTGAATATGGTTGGCCAATAAAATCCACTTTCAAGCACCTTAGCAGCTATTCTTTCTAGCCCAAAGTGTCCACCATAATCTGAATTATGACAGTGCCACAGTATGTCTCTCATTTCATTTTCAAGAACACACCTTCTGATTATTCCATCTGGACATCTCTTGAACAAGAAAGGCTCATCCCACAAGAATTTCTTGGCTTCATTGAGCAACTTCTTCACTTATTGCCTGGTAAACTCTTAGGGAATCCTTCTTCCCACCTTGTAGTTTGCAATATCAGCAAACCAAGGAGCTGTTGGACTTGAAGAAGATGTTCATCTGGAAACTTTTCATTCACTGGTTGTGGTGCATCTTGGTTGATCTCTTGTGGTAATCTTGACAGATGGTCTGCAACTTGGTTCTCACTTCCTTTCCTATCTCTCACTTCAATGTCAAATTCTTGTAGTAACAACACCCATCTAATAAGTCTTGGCTTGGCATCCTGTTTATACATGAGATACTTGAGAGCAACATGGTCAGTATATACTATAACTTTTGAACCAATCAAGTATTGTCTAAATTTGTCAAATGCATATGCAATTGCCAAGAGTTCTTTTTCTGGGGTGGTATAATTTTTGTGTGCCTCATTTAACACTTTACTTGCATAGTATATAACATGATACAGCTTATCTTTCTTTTGTCCCAATACAGCACCAATTGCAACATCACTTGCTTCACACATGAGTTCAAAAGGAAGTCTCTATTCTGGGGGTGTGATGATTGGTGCTGTAGTGAGTTTAGTTTTCAAGGTTTCAAAAGTATGCTTGCACTTATCATCAAAGACAAAAGGATTGTCAACCACTAGCAAGTTGCTTAATGGTTTAGCTATTTTTGAAAAAAAAATTATGAATCTTCTATAAAACCCAGCATGCCCAAGAAAACTTCTCACTGCTTTTACATTGACTGGTATAGGAAGCTTTTCTATGATCTCTATCTTAGTTTTGTCAACTTCTATACCCCTGCTTGAAACCTTATGCCCAAGAACAATACCCTCTGGTACCATGAAATGACATTTTTCCTAATTTAAAACTAAATTTGTTTCTTGGCATCTTTTCAAGACAAGGGTTAGATAATGCAGACAAGTATCAAAAGAGTTACCAAAGACAAAAAAATCATCCATAATGACCTCTAAAAATTTTTCTACCATGTCAGAGAATGTGGAGAGCATACACCTTTGGAAGGTTGCTGGAGTATTGCATAGCCCAAAGGGCATCTTCCTGTAGGCAAAGGCTCCAAAGAGATAGGTGAAGGAGGTCTTTTCTTGGTCCTTGGGATCCACCACTATCTGATTGTATGCAGAGTATCCATCCAAGAAGCAATAGTAGGCATGGCCAGCCAATCTTTCTAACATTTGATCAATGAAAGGGAGATGGAAGTGATCTTTTCTTATAGCCTCATTCACTCTTCTATAATCAATACACATTCTCCACCCTATCACTGTCCTTGTAGGGATTAATTCATTTTTCTCATTGAAGATGACAGTCATGCCTCCCTTCTTTGGCACCACTTGGATTGGACTCACCCAAGGGCTGTCAGAAATTGGTTATATGATTCCAGTATTCCACAACTTCATCACCTCCTTTTGAACCACTTCCTTCATGGTTGGGTTAAGCCTTCTTTGAGGTTGTACCACATGTCTTGAATCCTCTTCTAGAAATATCTTATGCATACAAATAGCAGGGCTTATACCCTTGATGTCATCAATTGTCCATCCTAAAGCTGTTTTGTGAATTTTTAACACTTCAATTAGCTTTGCTTCATCTTCCATGCTTAAGGAGGAATTGATGATGTGCAGGGTCTCCTTTCCTCCAAGGAATGCATACTTGAGATGAGGAGGGAGAGGCTTCAATTCTTGCTTTGGCATCTCCTCTGTCTTGCCTTCAAAAGAGATTTCAGATACTTGTCCTTTTATTACATCTTGATTTGCTTCTATTTCTTCTTCTTGTTCCTCTTGACCGTTGGTTTCAAGCACTTCTTCCACCAAGTCTTCTATCATTTCCACTCTCATATGCTTTTCTTTCTTAGGGGAATATTGCATTACTTTAAAGACATTGATGATCATTTGCTCATCATGCACCCTGAGGATCATTTCACCTTTCTCTACATCAATGATAGCTTTTGTTGTGGCTAGGAAAGGTCGTCCCAAGATAATTGAGTTGTGTCCCTCTTCTTCTATGTCTAAAATGACAAAATCAGCAGGGGAGATGAATTTTCCAACCTTCACCAAGAAGTTATCTACAACTCCATTAGGTATCTTGAGTGATCTATCAGCCATTTGAAGTGACATTCTGGTTTGTTTAACTTCCTCTATTGCAAGCTTTTTCATCATTGAGAGAGGCGTCAAGTTGATACTGGCACCTAAATCACAGAGGGCTCTTTCCAATGTCATGTTGTCTATGGTGCATGATATGACTTGAGTTTTGGTGAAATGCCTCTTTGAATTACTGTGCTACACTCTTGGGTCAAGATCACGGTCTCCTTTTCATTCCAACTTCTCTTCTTGTTGATGAGTTCCTTGAGAAATTTTGCATATAATGGCAGTTGTTCCAATACTTCAGCAAATGGAAGGTTGATTTCCAACTTCTTGAAAATTTCTAGGAACTTGAGAAATTGCTAGTCTTTGAGGTCTCTTTGCAGCCTTTGAGGGTATGGTAGAGGAGGAATGTAAGGCATCACCTCCTTCCTCTGCTCTTGTAGATGCTCTTCCATGACTTGGTTTCCCTTCCTTGAAGCTTGTGGCTCTTCCTCCTTCTTCTTAGGCTTCTCTTGGTTCTTCTCTTTAGCTGCTACTTCTTTCTTGTTGTCGACCTTGTCATTTTTCAGTGTCCTTCCACTTTTTAGTTGAATTGCCTTGCATTCTTCTTTGAGGTTGGGAATGATGTCACTTGGGAATGCATTTGTTAGTCTTTTAGCTGGTTGCTTGGACAATTGCACAATTTCCCTCTCCAAGTTCCTCATTGAGGCCTCATGATTCTTGGTAGCCAATGCTTGATGCTTTATTAATTTCTCCATCATCATCTCTAAGTTGGAGATTCTTTGGGATTCTTGTGGAAGTTGTGGTTGAGTGTGGGATGTTGATGGTGGATGAAAGTTATTGTGGTTAGCTAAGGGGTTTTTGGTGGATAGTAAGTGGATGTGGGGTGATTATTTTGTAGTTTTCTGTATGGATTTTAGTTAGTAGCTTGATGGTTTTGATGGTTTGTGTTGAGTGAATTGCTTGGGTTGGAATTTCTTTGCCATGAGTTCTGGTTCTCTCCCCACTTCAGATTGAGGTGGTTCCTCCAAGAGGAATTGTAAGTGTCCCCATGGAAGTCATTTGGTCCAGAACCTTGGTTGTGCATGTACTGAACTTATTTAGGCTGCTGCTCTTTATAACTCTCTTCATTGTGTCCCCACACAACTGGTGGTTAGTTGGTTGTGCTCATTGCTACAAGCTGTAGTCCATCCATCCTCTTTGACATCATTTCTATTTGTTGTTGAAGTTGCTGATACATGATCTTGTTTTGAGCCAAGATTGTATCAACTCCTTCAAGCTCAAACACACCTCTCTTGGGGGTTGCTTGTCTTTCAGAGGAGTAGAAATACTCATTGTTGGTAACCATGTATATGAGGTCATGTGCTTCTTGTGCAGTTTTCATCATTTGCAATGATCCTCCTGAAGAGTAATCTAAAGCTTTTCTTGAACTCATAGATAGACCTTCATAGAAATTTTGGAGCTCAACCCACTCACTAAACATTCCCTCTGGACACTTAATTAATGCTTTATACCTCTCTCAGTCTTCATATAATGACTCTCCCTCTAGCTGTTCGAAGATTTACACATCAGTTTTCAGTTTAATGACTCTTTGAGGGGGGTAGAATTTGGCTAGGAACTTGCTAACCAAATCATCCCAATTAGTAATGCTTTGTTTTGGGAAGGTTTCTAGCCAATGAGTGGCTTTGTCTCTCAGTGAGAATGGGATTAACAACAGCTTATAGATATTAGGGTGGACTCCATTAGTTTTGACAGTGTCACAAATTTTTAAAAAAATAGAGAGATGTTGGTTTGGATATTCAGCAGGACTTCCTCCATATTGGCAATTATTCTGAACTAGAGTGATTAGTTGGGGTTTGAGTTCAAAATTATTAGCATGGACATTGGGAGTTAAGATACTGCTCCCACAGTTTCTTGGGTTGGAGATGGTGTAAGAAGCTAGAACTCTCCTTGGAGGCTGGCCATTATTGTTGGCCACATCCTCTGGTGGATTAGGAAGGTTATCCTCCATTTCTTGATCTCCTTCTTTTAACTCTTCTTCTCCTATCACCCCCTTCCCTCTTGCTTCCCTTTTTAACCTCAGAAATGTTCTCTCTGATTCAGAATCAAAGGAGGTGGATGCACATCTTCTCCCTCTTGGCATACAACACAAACAAACCAAAAAACACAAAAGCAGAGTACTCTATTGCTAGAGTAAAGTTATAGTTAGTAGAGACAAAATCTCAAACAGTTACTAGGCTAAACAAAAACAAAGAAAAATGCTTAATCTAGATTATCACCTACTTTATCATTGTCAATCTTAATCAATCCCCGACAATGGTGCCAAAAACTTGATGGCAGAAAATTGAATTTCGCAGAAACTAACCGACAAGTGTACCGAGTCGCATCAAGTAGTAAAACTCACCAGAGTGAGGTCGATCCCACAAGGATTGATGGATCAAGCAATTTTAGTTAAGTGATTAATCTAGTCAAGCGAATATTGATCAATTGAGTGAATTTGGATCAACAGAAGGTAAATTGCAAGAAATTAAAGTGCTGAAAGTAAATTGGCAGAAACTTAAATGGCAAGAAAAGTAAATTGCTGAAACTTAAAGAGCAAGAAACTAAAAGAGCTGAATCTTAAATTACAAGAAATGTAAATAATTGAATCTTAGAATGCAAGAAAATAAAATTGCAGAATTTAAATTGCAATGAAACTTAAATTGCATGAATTATAAAGGGAAATAGGTGCAGGGAATCAAAACAGCAATGATCAATTTAAATTGAAGTGAAATTATAGAGATCTAAATTGAGGAAATTCAAAGAAAATGATTCATCAAGGATTGGAGATATCATAATCCATCATGAATTAATTGAGTCTTAACTCCTTTCTCAATCATATGAGTATATCTATGGCAGATTGAAATTGATTGAATCCCAATTCCTTGGCAATCCAATCTCTCTAATCACAATCAATCTTGCCAATTCCTTGATCTAATTGTCATGAGAAGAGTTAGAGCTCATTCTCTTATCCATAAGCCACACAAATTCTCAAAATCTCAATTCCTCCCAAATGGTGTTGGTTAGGAGAATTGTGAAGGATAGAGCTCCAATTCTAATGCAAGTGATTCCCCTTCCATGGCTCACACACACATTCAGTTGAATTAAACCCCCTTCTGGAGTGAATAATTCACAATCAAAACAAAAGATATCCTATATCTACACAAATGAATTGAGAAGAAGAAGAATTTCATTATTTCATTATGATTACAATAGAGCTCCTCCCCTAATGAATTTTAGGGTTTAGTTCATCATTGCTCAAGTAAAAATAGAAAACAGAGAAAGTGCAGAGTTTCCCAATTAGGGTCTCTAACTCCCTAGCCTTCTAGATCCCTTCAAAATCAAATTCTCTACTATTTATACACTTTCCAATTCAATTTTAAAGTCCTTGGATTGGGCTTTTTGGCCTCTGTTGAAGCAAGGTAGAATGGGTCTTAGTTGGTACCGTGTGGATGCTCCCAGGAGAATGTAGCGTTCTTGAGGAGAGAGGAGCGCTCATGCACTGACACATATGCGTCTCCCATGCGTGCGTCTTATCGCCATCTTCAGTACTTGTCACGTGTACGCGTCCCATACGCGTGCACGTGCTTTGCAGCGCTCTCCATGAGAGTGTAGCGCTCGCGACAAGAGCGCTCTCCCATGCATACGCGTCTTTCACGCATACGCGTGGATTTCAAAATGTCACTTCCACACTGCCGCTCTATCCACGCGTTTGCATGATCCTTCATAGATGCCACATCCACGCGTACGCGTCACTGATGATGACGGGTCATCATATACCCATTTTTCAAGCTAATTTCACTTGTTTTATTAGCCTTTATGCACTTTCTTGTATCTTAAGTAAGCAATTTGGAATGAAAATGCACAACTTCTTTAAATCAAGCAACCACCATTAAATTGATGCTAAATCATGAGGTTTAAGCAAGAATTAATTGATTTTTAATGAATTATAAACTTTATGAGTTTAGAGATACTTTGAGTGGTTGTTTTGGTTTCTTGTAGGTGAAGAAAAGAAGAAAAGAGGAAGCGTGGCTTAAAGAAAGCGTGGCCCAAGGGAAGAAGAAGTGTGGCGCATGGAAGGGAGGAAGCAAACATTGCCCTCCACAAGGGCATACTGCCCTCCAGAAGGACAACATAATGAACCAAGCTTTGAGAGGCAACACTGCCCTGCCCACAACAAGGGCGGAGCACAATTTGATGCTAAGGATCAAGGAGAACAAAAAACTCTGCCCTGCCCTCCTCAAGAGCAATATTGGGCTCATCAAGGAAATAAATTCAAGGAAAAAGCCTACCAATGCTTGCCACAAGGTTCGAACTCATGAGCAAGGGGGAGTGGGAGAGCGCTACTCACAAGCTTGTTTTCAATCTCCCAGGATCGAACACGGCACCATGAGGAAGCAAGGAACTAAGCATGACTTTGGTGCCAAGAAAATCAAAGAAAAGAAGTAGCGTGTGCCTCCACCAAGTTTCGAACTTGGGACCTCATCTTTGGCACATTGCCCTGCCCTCCACAAGGGCAGGGCAGCATTTTTGTGATGCACGGCCAGCGCACCAACACGCACGCACCAAGGGAGCTTTGGCACAGCAAGCACGCACGGGCAGCAAAATCTGGCGCACCAAAAAAACTCTGCCCTGCCCTCCACAAGGGCAGGGCAGCATCCTGAAGCATCCTGCAGCACCAACACGCACGCACAAGGCCGCACGCACCAATCCCTGCCCTGCCCTCCACAAGGGCAGGGCAGCCTCCTGGGAGCTACTTCTTCATGGGCTGAAATTGGATTAAAAATCCAATTAAATTCATTTCTTCACCAAATCAAAAGCCCATCCAAATTCGAAAATCCAAGAATAGAAAGTGTATAAATAGGAGTTAGTTTGATGTAATTAGGACCTTTTTACCTTTATTTTACTTTGACCTTTCTTTTCACTTTGGAATTGAGAGCTTCTTTTGATTTTGAATTTTGAGAGCTAGGAACTGAAATTTCAGGGAATTGGGGAGGAGAATTGATCTCTCTTCTTCCTCGTTCTTGCTTGAGCAATTTTAGTTTTCTTGTTTGAGTCTTGGGTGTGAAGAATTGAGGAATTTATGTCTCAATCTCCATTCAAGATCTCTTAAATTCCTCGTCTGCATAATTGAGTTCAATTACATTCCCTTTTCTGCTTCTTCTTTAATTTCTTGTTAATTGCTTTGAGAATTTGGATCTGGGAAGGCAATTGAGATCTAGACTTTGCTATCTAGTCTCTGGAGTCCTGAGATCACATTTTCCTTTTTGGTTCTTCTGTGAACCCCTGCTGCAATTCAATTCCATTTTCTGTTTGAATTCTAGTTACTTATAATTCAACTTCTGCTTTATTAATTGTTGCAATTTAATTTCCCTTGCTTGAATTCTGAAATCCCAATCCTCAAATCCCTTTTCATTATTGCAATTTATATTTCTTGCACTTTAAGTTACTGCAATTTACATTTCTTGCACTTTAAGTTTCAGTCATTTAATTTCTTGCTCTTTAAGATTCAGCTCTTTTACTTTCAGTTTTCTTTAATTTCTGCAATTCTTCCCTTCCCCTTTACATTTTCTATTATTTACTTACTGCTGGATACAAAATCACTCAACCAATACTTGATTCGCTTGACTACATCAACCACTAAACTAAAATTGCTCAATCCTTCAATCCCTGTGGGATCGACCTCACTCATGTGAGTTATTATTACTTGATGCGACCCAGTACACTTGCCGGTGAGTTTTGTGTTGGATCATTTTCCACACATCAAGTTTTTGGCGCCGTTGCCGGGGATTGAAATAGATTGACAATGATTAAGTGAAGTGGAGATCTAGATCAAGCACTTTTTCTTTATTTGTTTTTCTAACACACTAACTGTTTGAACTTTTGCTTAAACTAACTAAAACTTCATTCTAGCAATAGATTGAAGTTTCACTGGTTTTCTGGATCTGTGTGTCTCTCATTGTGTGTTTGTATGTCAGGTACAGGAAGAGCTTCCCCTATTCTCTCTGAACTTGACCAAAGAACTCTTCGAAGAATAAGAAGAGCTAAAAGAGGGAAGAATGTTATTGGAGAGGAAGAATCTGAGGAGGAATTCCAAGAAATGGAAGGAGATCCATCAAATCCCAATCAACCAGAAGGAAGGGCCAACAATAACCCACAACAAAGAAGAGTACTGGCTTCCTACACATTTGCAAATGCTAGACATTGTGGGAGTAGCATTCTTACCCCTAATGTCAATGCAAACAACTTTGAACTAAAGCCACAGCTCATCACATTGGTCCAAAACAACTGTTCTTTTGGAGGAGGGCCATTGGAGGACCCGAATCAACATTTATCTACCTTCTTGAGGATTTGTGACATTGTCAAAACCAATGGTGTGCCTCCTGACAGTTACAAGTTGCTACTCTTTCCATTCTCTCTCAGGGACAAAGCCACTCAATGGCTAAAAACATTTCCAAAGGAAAGCATCAACACTTGGGATGATTTGGTGAGCAAGTTTCTTGCCAAATTTTATCCCCCTCAAAGGATCATAAGATTGAAGACTGAGGTGCAGACATTCACTCAAATGGAGGCTGAAAATTTATATGAAGCATGGGAAAGATATAAGGCACTGCTGAGGAAATGTCCACCAGAGATGTTCACTGAGTGGGACAAGCTACAGAACTTCTATGAAGGACTTACTCTGAAAGCTCAAGAAGCACTTGATCACTCAGCTGGAGGCTTATTACAACTCATGAAAACTATAGAGGAAGCTCAAAACCTCATTGATATGATGGCTAACAACCAATATTTCTTTGCTCACCAAAGGCAACGTCAACCATCACAAAGGAGAGGAGTAATGGAGTTGGAAGGAGTGGATTCAATCTTAGCTCAAAACAAAATGATGCAGCAGCAAATTCAGCAACAATTTGAGCAAATGGCCAAAAGAATTGATGGCCTGCAAGTAGCATCAGTGAGTGCCACAAGCCAACCATCAACCATATGGGTGCAAAATGAAGAAATTCAAGAGGAGCAACAGCAAGAGCAAGTCCAATACATGCACAACCAAAATCCCGGAACAAATGAAGTCTATGGTGATACCTACAATCCATCTTGGAAGAACCATCCCAACCTCAGATGGGGAGACAACCACAATCAAACTCAGCAACCATGGCAAAGAAACTCAAATCAAAACAATTGGAAAAACACAAACCACAACAACCAGCCAAACATTAACCAAAACACATACAGAAAACCACAAAACACTTACCCCAACTCAAACCATTACCCACCCAATAACCAACCAACTAACCAAAACACCTACCATCATCCAACAACACCCCAAAACCAACCAATTTCACAAGAATCTCAGAGGATTACTAATCTAGAGATGCTCATGGAGAAGATGATGAAAAACTAAGAATTGACAACAAAGAACCAAGAAGCTTCCATGAAGAAC
This sequence comes from Arachis stenosperma, assembly GCF_014773155.1. Lineage (NCBI taxonomy): Eukaryota > Viridiplantae > Streptophyta > Magnoliopsida > Fabales > Fabaceae > Arachis > Arachis stenosperma. Next base: position 85,078,182 of record NC_080379.1, read on the forward strand.
TTAGAAAGGCAGATTCGACAAATCTCCAAGCAGATTTCTATTGAGAGACCTTCAAGCTCACTACCAAGTGATACCATTCCTAATCCAAAAGAAGAATGCAAAGTCGTGCAATTAAGGAGTGGAAAGACATTGGTGGATGGCAACCAAGGGGCAACTAAGAAACTTATAGAGAATGACAAAGAGCCAACAAAGAAAGATGGAGCTAACAACAAGGACATAACAAGCAATAATGTCCAAGAAAAGCTCACAGAAGAGAACAACCAACCACAGAATTTAAAGAAGGGAAAGCAGATCATGGAAGAACCAAATCCAAGACAGCAGCAAGTGGAGAAGAGGCTTACACCTCCATTACCTTATCCACAGAGATTCCAAAAAGAAGCAAAGGATCAACATTTCCACAAATTCCTTGAGACTTTCAAGAAGCTAGAGATCAACATACCCTTGGCTGAGGCATTGGAGCAAATGCCTCTATATGCCAAGTTCTTAAAGGAGCTCATCAACAAGAAAAGAAAATGGAATGAGAAGGAGACTGTAATGCTCACTGAAGAATGCAGTGCACTAATCAGAAAAGGACTTCCTCCCAAGCTTGAAGATCCTGGAGGTTTCTTCCTACCTTGCACTATTGGAAGTCTATTCATCAACAAGGGGATGTGTGACTTAGGAGCAAGTATAAATCTAATTCCATCTTCTTTAGTGAAAAAGCTTGGCATAGGAGAGGTGAAACCAATACAGATGTCCTTGGAATTGGTAGACCAATCAGTGGTATATCCTAAAGGGTTGATTGAAAACCTTTTAGTTAAGGTTGACAAGTTCATCTTTCCAGCAGACTTTGTGATCCTAGATTCAGCAGAGAATGAGAATGACTCCATAATACTTGGTTGACCATTTTTGGCCACTGCCAGAGCCATTGTAGATATAGAGCAGGGAGAGCTAACCCTCAGGATGCATGAGGAGAGCATCACCTTGAAAGTGTTTCCAGAATCACAAAGTAATGAAGAAACAAGCAAGACAAGTAGTGACCCTCTTCCAAAGCAAGCAACCAACAATGCAGTAGAACAGAAAAATGAGCAGGTGCAAGAAGGAAAAGGAATTCAAAAAGAAGCCGGGATGATAAACAAAAAGGGAGGTATCACAACCCAAGTCACTGTCAAGGGAGAAAGATCAACAAAAAAGAAAAAGATGAAGAACAAGAAGAAGGCTTACAAAGGGTGGAAGAATAAGAAAATCCCAACTAAAGGATTTTCCAAAGGTGACAAGGTGCAACTAGTATATCAACAGCTGGGAACAGAAGATCATTACACTGTCAACCAAGTACTCTCTCTTGAGCACATTGAAATTGAGCATCAAGGCACACAGAGAAAGCTTACAGTGAGAGGGGACAAGTTGAGACATCACCAGCATCAACCACCCTAAAGGGAGATCAATGTCCAGCTGGTGACAATAAAAGAGCGCTTGTTGGGAAGCAACCCAACCTGAGGTAGTTTTCTTTTCATAGCTTTTTCAATAAAAATGTTGAATAATTGGTATGGATTGCAAGGAGCTAAGTTTGGTGTTGCACACCAAAATAACTTAAGGAAGAATAAAAGATTCTAAGTTTGGTGTTCCACCAAAAATCTCATTTAAAAGCACATTCTCACCTCTTGCATAATGCTAGCTCCAAGCAATCGAACAAATTATTCAACTATTTAACTGCTTTCTAGCTTTAATCCCATAACCTTTAGCAAGAACACAAGGTTTCACATATGGTTAACTTGTTGCATCAGAGGCAGTGGTAAGTAATTAAGTTTGGTGTTCTCACACCAAAATAAATCCAAAAGCCACACTCAATTTATGCATACTAACCATGCACTTAAGGGCTTGAGAAGCAAGCAACTTTGAGAATTATGCAGGACATGAGTCAACAATTGAAGATATTGTGCATCTTAACTCAAAGAAAATACAACAGAAGGAAGAATCACAAGGCTGCAACTTCAAAGGTTGTATCTGAACTCAATCCTTGCTGCTGTGAATTGTTTTGAACATGGGAACCATTATATATCCTGCTAAAGTGTTTATCTAGTTGCAAGTGAAGTTGTTTGATCAAGTATGATAATCTGCATGATGCTTGTCATCCATCACTTAGCTTGAATTTTGTTTTGTTTCCCATATGCTTGAATAAAAGAGAATTGTTTGAATTAGAAAGTAAATATCCAATGTTGCATAAGTTAGAATGGAAGTTAATGGTGGTGTATATGTTTGATTAAATGCATAACTCATAAAATAATTGCTGCATAATGTCATTTTCATTGAAGTGTGATCTAGCTTGCTGTTATAAAGGTTCTTATCAGTAAAGAAAAAGCCCTTGAGAACAAAAAAAAAATAAAACAAAAAGAAAAGGAAGAAGAAAAAGCCAATGTGGCAAGAAAAACAAAAGAATAAAGGCTGGACACCAATAGCTTGGACCCTAGGACACATGCCTGTGGTGTTCTTGTACTAGGATATGCTTGGATAAGTAAATTCTGAGGGGTATTTCAAAACCCGGTCACTTAGATCAACTGATTTGGGATGGCCAATTGAAAGTCCACAATAAAGAGCAACCTAGATACAGAACATTTAGTTATCCAAAGAGATGCTGGGCATCAATGATCCTAGGAAGAAGTAGTGAGCCATGTGTCTGTGGTGGAAGATGTTGATTAAAAATAAAGCCAAAGGCTACTACTACAACATTAGACACCAAGCCTTCAAAGAATAATAAGCTTGATAAGCAACATGAGAAAAGAAAAGTTAGCAAGGGAGCAAAGAAAGAATAAACCTTATAACAGCAAGTTTAGTAAGCCTTTGAGGAAAAATGTATGTTATGTAACAGCAACAATAATTGAGTTATCATTGTCTGCATAAAAACTCCATAAGTCAAGTTCTGCTATATGCCTAATAAGGATATGTTTTCTTTTCTTGTTCATTTCATTTTCTCTTAGTTTTGATGCTTGCTTGGGGACAAGCAAGAATTAAGTTTGGTGTTGTGATGACGGGTCATTATATACCTATTTTTCAAGCTAATTTCACTTGTTTTATTAGCCTTTATGCACTTTCTTGTATCTTAAGTAAGCAATTTGGAATGAAAATGCACAACTTCTTTAAATCAAGCAACCACCATTAAATTGATGCTAAATCATGAGGTTTAAGCAAGAATTAATTGATTTTTAATGAATTATAAACCTATGAGTTTAGAGATACTTTGAGTGGTTGTTTTAGTTTCTTGTAGGTGAAGAAAAGAAGAAAAGAGGAAGCGTGGCTTAAAGAAAGCGTGGCCCAAGGGAAGAAGAAGTGTGGCGCATGGAAGGGAGGAAGCAAACATTGCCCTCCACAAGCGCACACTGCCCTCCAGGAGGGCAACATAATGAACCAAGCTTTGAGAGGCAACACTGCCCTGCCCACAACAAGGGCGGAACACAATTTGATGCTAAGGATCAAGGAGAACAAAAAACTCTGCCCTGCCCTCCTCAAGAGCAATATCGGGCTCATCAAGGAAATAAATTCAAGAAAAAAGCCTACCAATGCTTGCCACAAGGTTCGAACTCATGAGCAAGGGGGAGTGGGAGAGCGCTACTCACAAGCTTGTTTTCAATCTCCCAGGATCGAACACGGCACCATGAGGAAGCAAGGAACTAAGCATGACTTTGGTGCCAAGAAAATCAAAGAAAAGAAGTAGCGTGTGCCTCCACCAAGTTTCGAACTTGGGACCTCATCTTTGGCACATTGCCCTGCCCTCCACAAGGGCAGGGCAGCATTTTTGTGATGCACGGCCAGCGCACCAACACGCACGCACCAAGGGAGCTTTGGCACAGCAAGCACGCACGGGCAGCAGAATCTGGCGCACCAAAAAAACTCTGCCCTGCCCTCCACAAGGGCAGGGCAGCATCCTGAAGCATCCTGCAGCACCAACACGCACGCACAAGGTCGCACGCACCAATCCCTGCCCTGCCCTCCACAAGGGCAGGGCAGCCTCCTGGGAGCTACTTCTTCATGGGCTGAAATTGGATTAAAAATCCAATTAAATTCATTTCTTCACCAAATCAAAAGCCCATCCAAATTCGAAAATCCAAGAATAGAAAGTGTATAAATAGGAGTTAGTTTGATGTAATTAGGACCTTTTTACCTTTATTTTACTTTGACCTTTCTTTTCACTTTGGAATTGAGAGCTTCTTTTGATTTTGAATTTTGAGAGCTAGGAACTGAGATTTCAGGGAATTGGGGAGGAGAATTGATCTCTCTTCTTCCTCGTTCTTGCTTGAGCAATTTTACTTTTCTTGTTTGAGTCTTGGGTGTGAAGAATTGAGGAATTTCTGTCTCAATCTCCATTCAAGATCTCTTGAATTCCTCTTCTGCATAATTGAGTTCAATTACATTCCCTTTACTGCTTCTTCTTTAATTTCTTGTTAATTGCTTTGACAATTTGGATCTGGGAAGGCAATTGAGATCTAGACTTTGCTATCTAGTCTCTGGAGTCCTGAGATCACATTTTCCTTTTTGGTTCTTTTGTGAACCCCTACTGCAATTCAATTCCATTTTCTGTTTGAATTCTAGTTACTTATAATTCAACTTCTGCTTTATTAATTGTTGTAATTTAATTTCCCTTGCTTGAATTCTGAAATCCCAATCCTCAAATCCCTTTTCATTACTGCAATTTATATTTCTTGCACTTTAAATTACTGCAATTTACATTTCTTGCACTTTAAGTTTCAGTCATTTAATTTCTTGCTCTTTAAGATTCAGCTCTTTTACTTTCAGTTTTCTTTAATTTCTGCAATTCTTCCCTTCCCATTTACATTTTCTATTATTTACTTACTGCTGGATACAAAATCACTCAACCAATACTTAATTTGCTTGACTACATCAACCACTAAACTAAAATTGCTCAATCCTTCAATCCCTGTGGGATCGACCTCACTCATGTGAGTTATTATTACTTGATGCGACCCGGTACACTTGCCGGTGAGTTTTGTGTTGGATCGTTTTCCACACATCAACTGACGCGTGCACGTTGATAGCTAAATTTTTAAATCCAACTTTCAAAAGCATCACAGGCGCTCATGGTGGGGAATGTAGCACTCTTGGTTGAAGAACGCTACTCTTTCCCACGCATACGCGTCGTCGTACGCGTGCCCTTTCAAAAATGCCATTTATACGCATATGCGTCACCTACGCGTACGTGATGAACCACTATTTTATGGTTTATATTGTATTTAATTGAGTGATTTTATCAAGCTTTTCACCCACTTATTCATATGATTTGCATGATTTTACAATTCCTTCCTAGTTTAGTTCTATGATTGAAAACATGCTTCTTTGGTCTTAATTTAGCTAATCTTAATCCTCTCTTATTACCATTCGATGCCGTGATCTGTGTGCTAAGTGTTTCAGGCTTCATAGGGCAGGAATGGCATAAGGAATGAAGAGGAAGCGTGCAAAAGTGGAAGGAACACAAAGAATTGAGGAGATGACCAGCGAGAAGTAACGCGGTCGCATAGCTCACGCGACCGCGCGAAATGGAAGAAATCACAGTGACGCGCTCGCGTGTCTGATGCGACCGCGTGGATTGGAAGCTGCACGAATGACGCGAATGCGTGGACGACGCGCACGTGTGGTACGAGAAACACTGAGTGACGCGAACGCGTGGATGACGCGGCCGCATGACGTGCGTGATCTGCAGAATTACAGAAGTCGCTAGCACAGATTCTGGGCCGTATTTCAACCCAGTTTTCGGTCCAGAAACACAGATTAAAGTCAGGAAACATGCAGAAACTCAAGACTTCACTTCAGATTCAATCATTACTCACAATTTTAGGTTTTAGATGTAGTTTTTAGAGAGAGAAGTTCTCTCCTCTCTCTTAGGTTTTAGGATTAGGATTTCTTTTAGTCATTAGGATTATTTCTTCGTACCAGGTTCAATAATTTATGTTTCTCTTCTATTTTTGTTTATTCTGAAGCTTTTATTTGTATTTGATTTATGTTGCCCAATTGGCTTATGAACTTTTCCATGTTAGAATTGACATCTCCATTCAATATAACTTGAGGTATTCCAGATATTTATGATTTTAATTTAGCTTCCCATATTCTTGGTTCTGGTTGATTAATTAGTAACTCTTGAGTTATCAAACTCATCGTGATTGATAATTGTTATTCTTGCTAATTAATTTAGATTCCTATAACTCTAGTCTTTTCCTTAAGGAGTTGACTAGGACTTTAGGTGTTAAATTAATTTATCCACTTAACTTACCTTCATAGTTAGAGGTTGACTTAGTGGTAGCAAAAATATAATTCTCATCGCCATTGATAAGGATAACTAGGATAGGACTTCCAGTTTTCATACCTTGCCAAGAGTGTTATTAGTTATTAATTTATTAATTCCTACAATTTATTTTTCATGTTCAAAACCTTTTCAAAACCCAAAAATACTGTTTTGCATAACAAATAATAATTCATACTTCCCTGCAATTCCTTGAGAAGACGACCTGAGGTTTGAATACTTTGGTTTATAAATTTTATTGGGTTTGTTACTTGTGACAACCAAATGTTTGTAAGAAAGGTTGATTGCTTGGTTTAGAAACTATACTTGCAACGAGAATTTATTATAACTTCTAAACCATCAATTTTCAGTTCTTCAGTACGCGTCGTCAGTTAAATTTTCTTGGGTGAAGAACGTAACGCTCTTTGAAAGGGAGCGTAGCACCAAGGGTTGTGCTGCAAGGGAACGTAGTGTTCTCCAAACAAGCGTAGCGCTAAGGTGCTCTTCTCGCCTACTTCTTTTCCACCTAATATCAATCAAACAATTGCATCAAAGTTTGTTATAATCATAAGGTTTTTGTGTCATTTATATCATCAAGTAAAATTTGCATAAATTCTTAAGAAAAAGCATATAAATAACCATGTTTAATTGAATCAGGGGATGCATGAAATTCCAATCCAATTACTTACTTATTACTCAAGAAAGTGCATGAAACCTAATGAAAACAAGTGAAAAATGCTTGTGAAACTAGTCTAAGATGACTTGTCATCATATCCTCTTTTAGTCAAAGAGTTTTATGCTAATATGACTTACCATGAGAGGACTGTTCATTCCTATGTAAAAGGCCGTGACATAATTCTGAATAATAAAACTATCAATGATTCTCTAAAATACACTAATGTTGGTGCATGTGCCTATACATCTGGTAAATGGGATGAAGGGTTGGGTCTCTCTTTTCATGATGCTTTGGCCTTTGTATGTGAACGTATTTCATTGATTGATGGTCTCACTCCAACTCACAGAGCCCTAGGTCACTCTCGTGCTCAGTTGCACCGCATAGTGAAACATATCATCCTTCCTTAAAGTGGTTCATATCACAGAGTGTCTTACTGTGATACTCTTGTTTTGTATGTTATTCTCACACAAACAGAAATCTCTTTTGCATATTTAATGGTAAGGTATATGTTTGGTTGTGTTAGAAGTGAGAAGAAGGATAAAGCTCTTCCATATGGCATGTTCTTAACCTGTATTTTTGAGCATTTTGATGTTGACTTGTCAAATGAGTCATATGAAAATAGACACTCTTATCTAAAAGGAGGTGGTTTAGTAAAACAGCAGAAAAAGGGACCCACTCATTCTGAAAGGGTGGTTCTTGATGATGATGATGATGATTTCATTCCTGAGGAATCTCCTCCTCCATCCACCATGGGAACTTCAACCTCCACTGGACACAAAACTATTCTGTATGAAGTTGTTAAGGATGTGGTATAGGAATTTGTTTCTCATTCCATCCATCTGATTGCTATGAGCAAAGAAAAGAGAAAGCTTGCTGTGAAACATGAGAACATCCTCAGAAAATCAAGAGATAGAGTGACAATTTTTATGAAATTCATTGACAATCTCCAAGAGGATGACAATGCTGCCACTGATCCTGAAGAAGAAGCTGGTTCTGATGAGGATGGTTCAAATGTCTGAATTTGTCTCATGTTGCTGCTGCCTTTTGTTCACCTTTGGACTAATATTTTGTTGCAGGTTTTTAGTTAATCTTAGTGCACATTTGAACTTTACACTCACTTTTCCACCCTTGATGACAAAAGGGGGAGTAGTAGCGTATGAATTTGAATTTACTGATTTTGTTGTTGATTTACCTTGTTAGTCTTGATGCTCTATTTTGGTTAAAGCTTGAGCTGGATAACTGTTATTATTGAGATGTTTTAATCCAGTTTTAGGCTGAGCTTTTGGCTATTTTTTGTAAAATCCCTTAGCTCTGTCTCATGAGATGTTATAACTATTTGAAACTAGTACTATTTGCTGCATCGATGGACAATATATAGTATTTTATTATGTTCCCAATAAGTATATGCAAACAGGAAAGAAGAGAAGAGCATAAATCTATGGGAGCAACCCTTAAAAAGAAAAGGGGAAGCAACACAAAAAGTAAGTGATAACACTCAAAGGGAAGTTCCTTAACTTTAATTTATTCAAATTCAATTCCTGTTGATTAAATATTACAATTATGTTTGTCATCAAAGGGGAGATTCTTGAGTTAAGAAATTAACTAACATGATTGATAATGACAAAAATTATTTTATTGAGCTAACTACCCAATTAGATTTAATCAATTTTGATTAAGTGATGCAGGCCACTAGTAATGAACACAGCAGCAGTCCAATATGGAACAAACTGAATCTGTGATTATGGGCAACTTTTTCAAACAAAGCCCAAATAAAAAGTAACAAAGAAATCAAATGGGCTAAGTGGTAAGTGAACAAAATCCAAGCCCAAAGCATTTCACCCAAGCTGATCCTCCAAAGGCAACATTCACCTTTTTCATTCGATTAGACATAGAGAAAAGAGAGAGAACTTTGTTCCTCTTGCTTGATTCATCAAAGAAGAAAGAAAGAGAAAGCTTAATCAGAAAGGCAAAAGTCTAATCACCCAAATCTAACCATCTTAGGCTAAGTCAGAAGTTAAAGGTGATTTGTTTCCTCTTGCATGCATTTTACTTTCCTTTCTTCTTCTTCAACTCTCTGTCGATCCAATTTGTGATACATGGAAAAAGTAATTTCTGATAATCACTGCTGTGAATCAATGGCCAAAATCAATTTTTGGGGACAAAGTTGTAGCTCAAGGGTCTGTTCCAGAATTCCTAAATTGAGGATTAATGAAAGAAAGTGAAAAGCTAAGTTGGAAGCACACAGCTCGAGGAATTGACTTGGAAGATAGCTACTTAGCAACATGCAAGGAGATACAAAAGAAGATTTTTCATCCTTCTGAAGTAAGGAAAGAGAACCAGGGTTTGAAGTTGTTGTTCTGAGAAGTTTTCTCTGAAGAGTTCATCAACTTGGACAGTGCTCTCTAATTAAAGAGGCATTCCGCTAGAATGAGGAAATCAATAAGAGTCAAGTAAATCCAGTTCAACACATAGCAACAATGGTTGTTGAAGCATCAATCTCCTTCATGTTTTACAGATTGTAATTTTATTTTCAATGTATATCTTTTTGTAATTTCTTGAGTGGTAAAATGCTGAAAGAGAGAGCTTATGAAAAAGCCAAAGAGTGATAAAAGGTTGAGTGATACACTTGAGTGAAAAGCCTAGAGTGATTTCAGATTTTTTTAGGTTGTTTCCTATGTCTTGTGTCTTGTACCTGTGAGATACCCCTTTCTTAGTTGGGTAAGCACTAAGAGTGAAGAGTTAGGTATTAAATAGCCAAGTCAAGTTAGGTTAGAACTTGAGAGGGAAAGGATTGTGTCAATCCTATGAAATTGGTGTATGTAATACTTTAACTATAGTGAAAATTCCACCACTGTTGTGGTGGAGACTGGATGTAGGTTGCATTGCACAGGGCAACTCAACCAGGATACATGATGGTGTCAGCTTCTCTCTTCCCTTCTCTGTTCTGTTTTCTGATATTCATGAGGCAAAACAAAATTGCCTCATAAATTTTCTGCTACTGAGTTTAAAGAGATTCAGATTGAAAGTTAGTTTTTAAAGGGTTATTTCATCAAAGTAAAAAAAGGTCATAGATTCAATCCCCTTCTCTAAGCCTTCTACAAACTTCACATCTTTTTGAAAGTAGAGTAAAATAAGACATCGGCACTGCTACTTGGGTCTAGTTGTGTTTTTCTTTCCAACAGTTCTCCAGCTTGGATGGAGATTACCACTGGATCATCAAGGTTGGGGGTTGTTGGTGCGGAATTTATAAGCCACAAACTAATCGGCAAGTGCACCGGATCGTACCAAGTAGTACCTCAAGTGAATGAGGGTCGATCCCACGAGGATTGATGGACTAAGCAACAATGGTTAAGTGATTTACTTAGTTAGGCAAATAGAAAATGATGTTTAAAGGTTTAAAAGCATTAACAGTAATTCAAAGAATCAGAAAAGCAAGCAGTAAACAAGTTGTGAATAATATATGGAGAAACAATTAAGGCTTCAGAGTTATCTATTTATTGGATTGACTTTTCCTACTAACTATTTCAGTCATGCTAGATTTAATTCATGGCAAACTATATGTGACTAAACCCTAATTCCTTAGACCTTTTTACTCTCCTCTAAAATTCATCAACCGCCAATTCCTTGGTCACTTAATTCCAATTAGAGGGTGAAGTTTAATTCTAGTTTATTTGCCACGAAAATCCTAATTACCCAAATATAAGAAGATTATATGTCACGTATCCCATTAAGTCCAGATAATTAGAAATTTAGGAGAATATGTTTTCAAGGTGTTATTCAAGTAAAGAGCTTTTCCAAGTTATACAAGAACTCAATTAGAAAAAAGGTCATACTTCCGTTCCACCCAAATTCATAAGATAAAGAACAAAAATAATTCTTGAAATATAAATCAGTACATGAATTAAAATAGAAAAATAATAGTATCAATCCATACAATAGACAGAGCTCCTAACCTTAACAGTGGAAGTTTAGTTGCTCATGGTTCAGAGAGAAAACTAGGATTTTGTAAAACTGTAAAGTGCAGAATGAGGTAGAAGAGAAGAGAGTGGCCTGAAGGGCTAATTCTTTTTCCTTTTATATCTAATCCTAATTAATGTAAAATATAATTCCTAAACTAAATAATATCTTTTCCAAATTATAAATAAAATAAAAGTTTAACTAAAATAAATTAACTGATTCTCGTAGCCTTTGGAACGCATTGGGAACCACTCCTTCATTAAGGTCCACGCTGAACTTTAGTTATTTTGACTATCAATCTTGCTAAAGTCAAAATAACTATAAAATTATCACTCGCTCATGACCTCCATAATCTGCCTGATCAGTGGCTAAACTCGTGCTTTTTCTTGAGTCCACGCTGAACATGGATTAGCCTAAGTTTAGCGTGGAGTGATGCGCGCAAACTTTCTTTGGAGCTTTTGATCTGGCGCTGAACTTGGAGTTCCTCAAGTTCAGTGTGGGGTTGTACGTATGGAATAAAAGAAAAGGGTATACTATTATATATCATTGGAAAGCTCTGGAAGTTAGCTTTTCAATGCCGGTCAAATCACGTCACCTCTATAGCTCAAGTTATTCCTGTTTGAGTGCAAGGAGGTCAGGGTTGACAGCATCATTCGCTTTCTTCCTTTTCTACTACAAAACTCTGTCAAATCTATCCGAATGCCACATGAAATAAACAAAGATTGCAAACAACTCAAAATAGCATTCATTGTGACTACAGGTAATTAAATTTTGATTAAACTCAACAATTTAAATGCAAATTCACTAAGAAAAGATAGAAAGGATGCTCACGCATCACAACACCAAACTTGAATTGTTGCTTGTCCTCAAGCACCAAATTAATATAGGCTCAGGATGTGAATTTGCATGAGAGACGAGTATTCAATTAAGCTCATGTCTCTTCTCAAAGTGGGGTTTATACACTACAGTCCTGAATAGTTTTGACATCTTACTATCATTTGAATCAGAGGAATGTCACTGTCATTTGGAATTCGAATCTGGATAATATTATGAATTCTCTAATCTGTTTACTTCGGATTAATCTTTGAACACAGCAAATTCCCTTTTATTCTCTTTTCCTTGGTGTTTTGCACCTTGAGCCTAGCCGTGACTTTAAATATTTTGTCTCAAGTTTCACTTGACACAAAATCTCCACAAGCACTTAACTGGGAAACTCTCTTTAAGTTCTGATTTTTCTTTCAGTTACTCCCAGACAATGGTGCCCAAAGCTTTTGACATACTCTGTTAAATGCATTTGATCTCGACTCTTAGTGCTTTGTCTCAAGGATTAATTGACACAATTACACCATAAGCATATGGCTAGGAAAATAACTCTTTAAGCTTTTAATCATATTTGACCTTCCTAGCCATTGATGCCCAGAGCCTTGGACCTTGCTTTTCTTTTTGCTGTTTCTTTTGCTTCAAGGATTAAGTTTTGTTTAATTCAGAGAATTCATAATAGTTCTCTAAATTTCTGTTCCTCATACATCAACATCCTTTGATTCAAATTCAAATATGCATTGTTCATATCATGCATTCAAAATCACAGATAACACCACCGCATTTAAGTAAATAAGACTACTCTTAAATATAAACTCAATTTCTCATGCAATACATCACTTCTTTTTCTTTTCTTTTTAGATTCAAGCTCAATGAGTGATACATGAGACAATTATTTTTGTTACTAAAAGCAAATAACAGAATGAAACTAAATCTTTTTTTACTAAAAGCAAATAACATAATGAAACTAAATCTAAGAACTAAAAGTACTAAAGATCATGCAGGTGATGACAAGTCATCATATACCCATTTTTCAAGCTAATTTCACTTGTTTTGTTAGCATTTATGCACTTTCTTGCATCCTAAGTAAGTGATTTGGAGTGAAAATGCATAACTTCTTTAAATCAAACAACCACCATGAAATTAATGTTAAATCATGAGGTTTAAGCTAAATTTAATTGATTTTTAATTGATTTATAAGCCTCTTGAATTTAGTGATACTTTGAGTGGTTGTTTTGGTCTATTGTAGGTGAAGAAAAGAAAAAAAAGGAGAAGCGTGGCCTAAGAAAGCGTGACCCAAGGAAAAGAAAGTGTGGTCAAAGGAAGGAAAAGTGTGCCGCATGCAATGGGGGGAGGCAAGCATTGCCCTCCACAAGGGCACACTGCCCTCTAGGAGGGCAACATAAGGGAACAAGGCATAAAAGGCAACTCTGCCCTGCCCACTACAAGGGCAGAGCACGAATCTGTGCCTTTGAATCAAGAAGAAGAAAATGTTGCCCTGGCCTCCACAAGGGCAGTATTGGGCTCACAAGGGGAGAAAATCAATTGAAAATGTCTCCAAATGCTTGCCACAAGAGTTGAACACGGGACCATGAGGAAGCAAGGAACTAAGTGCCATCACCGTGCCAAGAAAGCCAAGGAAATTAAGTAGCGTGTGTTTCTGCTAGGACTCGAACGCGGAACTTCATTTTGGAAACACTGCCCTGCCCGCCGCGAGGGCAGGGCAGCATTTTGTGTGTGGCATGATTCTGGCGCACCAAGAAACGAATCTGGCAGCACCAGCGCGCACCACAGCATGATCCTGGCAGCACCAGCGCGCACCACAGCACCCATCTGGCGCACCAATTTTTCCTGCCCTGCCCTCCGCGAGGGCAGGGCAGCGTTCTGCGCACCAAGACCGCACCAAACCGCACCAAGCCGCACCAAGCACCATTTTCTGCCCTTCCCTCCACAAGGGCAGGGCAGCCTCCTGGAAGCTATTATTTTGGGCCGAAAATTCAATTAAAATTCCCATTTAATTCATTTCTTCACCAAATCAAAAGCCCATCCAAATCCCAAAATCCAAGAATAGAAAGTGTATAAATAGGAGCTAGTTTGATGTAATTAGGACCTTTTACTTTGAACTTTTAGCTTTGCTTTTGAATTTTGCACTTTCTTTGAGCTTTGAGCTTTTGCACTTTCCTTGAGAAACTTGACTGAGATTTCAGAGAATTGGGGAGGGGAATTGATCTCTCTTCTTCCTCGTTCTTGCTGGAGCACTTTTATTTTTCTTGTTTTGAGTTTTGGGTGTGAAGAGTTGAGGAAATTCTGTCTCAACCTCCATTCAAAATCTCTTTAATTCCTTTATGCACAATTAAATTCAATTTCAATTTCCTTTACTGCTTCTTCTTCTATTTCTTGTTAATTGCTTGAGCACTTGGATCTAGGAAGGTAATTGAGATCTAGGCTCTGCTACCTAGTCTCTTGAGCCCTGAGATCCCAATTTACTTTTGGTTCTTCTGTGAACCTTGCTGCACTTCAATTTCATTTTCTGTTTGAATCCTCATTGCTTCTAATCCAATTTCTGTTCTATTAATTCTTGCAACTCAATTTCTCTTGTTTAAATTCTGCAATCCCTGTCCTCAAATCCCTTTTACTTTCAAGCAATTTATATTCCTTGCACTTTAAGCTACTGCAATTTACATTTCTTGCACTTTAAGTTTCAGTCATTTACTTTCTTGTTCTTTAAGATTCTGCAATTTTACTTTCCTGCTCTTTAATTTACTGCAATTTTCCCTTCCCACTTTACATTCCAAGCAATTTAGCTTCTGTTAAAACACAAATCACTCAACCAATACTTGATTCGCTTGACTAAACCAATCACTAAACTAAAATTGCTCAATCCTTCAATCCCTGTGGGATCGACCTCACTCATAAATTCTTTTTAATTGCTCCTATTCCTGTTCTAATCACTCTGCATAACCAAAACACATGCAAAACAAGAAAAATTCTAAAAAAATGAGATAAAATAATTTAAAACTAGAACTAAAATAACTGTAATGCTAAAGTCAAAATAACTATAAAATTAAGACTAAAGTAACTACAAAACCAAGGATACTAGTAGTTAGGTTGCCTCCCACAAGCACTTCTTTAATGTCACTAGCTTGACACTTGATTGTTGAATTTTCTTCCTCTTCTTCTAGTTGGCTAAAAGAAATGTCTCTAAGAGGGGAGAGGTGAAAATTAGTGTCCTTGGACTTGAATTTCTTCTAACAAGCTTTCTTTTATTATTATTAGCTTGATTTACCTTGCTTGTTGGGATAGAGGTTGGATTATTTTTTGTTGACATTCTCTTTTTCATGGATATTGTCTTTTGTTTCTTAGTCACAATCCCCTTTTCGCTTTCCTTGATTGCCTTCACTTCTTTGATTTCAAAATTTGGGTGTTGTGTGATGGTTAGAGTGTACCCTTCATCAAGAACTTCTTGAATTGGTGGTTCAATAAACTCACCCTCTATGCCACTCTCTGCTTCATTGGAGTGTAGATTCCCATAATTGTTTTTATCCCTTACAACCTCCTTTATTTGTGCATCTTCCTTCTTTGTTAGTGCATCTTCCTCATTTGTTTTTGCATCTTCCTCTTCTTCCATATGTGAGGGTGGAAAGTTCTCTAATTCACTGGAGTATGAACTCCTTTGATTGATTTCCTCACTTTCTTCCATAGGATCTTGCATTATATCTCTTGGGAAGGAAATTGCTTGTTCCTCTTCTTAGGGCTTGATAATCAACTACACATATTTTTCTAATTTTTGACACTCGTCCTTATATCATGTATGAATTCTTTCATGAGAAGCTCAAGAGATGATGGTTCTTTATATGAATAAGGAGATGGTGGCTCTTGAGATGAATAAGAAGGAGATGATGGTTCTTGATAAGAGTAAAAAGACGATGGTTCTTGGTATGAATATGGAGATGGTGGCTCTTGATATAGGTAGAGAGATGATAGTTCTTGATATGGATAGAGAGGTGGTAGTTCTTGGTATGAATATGGAGATGGTGGTTCTTGATATGAATATGGAGATGGTAGTTCTTGATAGTTGGAACATGGAGCACTAAAGTTTCTTTGGTTTTGACTTTGCCAACCAAAATTCAGATAGTTCCTCCATCCGCAATAATATGAATCACTACTTGGATGTGAGTAGTCACCCATGTGATCTCTCTCCATTATTTTTTCTTAGCACAAAACACCAAACAGAATTAAATACACTATGTGATAAACAGACAAGCATAGAAGAAAGAACATAAAGAAAAATAAAAATAATAGAAAAAATGAAAATAAAATAAAATATAAAAAGAAAATGAATTAAAAGAAAAATAGAATAAAGAAAATAAACTGAGTAAAAAAATAAAAAAAAAATAAAATAACTAATAAGCAAAACGGAGTATAAAATTCAAAGTCAATAACTAAAATAACTAGGAAGAGTAAAACAACTAAGGGGACGCCAAACTTAATTTCAGAAATTAAGCAAAAAAAATTAAATAAAATAAATCGAAATATTTTTTTAAAGAAATAAGTTAAATGAAATTAAAGCAAAAATGCCTAATATAAGAAATCAAACAACCATTAGTTGTCAATCACAATCAATCCCCGGCAACGACGCCAAAAACTTGGTGCGGAATTTATAACCTACAAACTAACCGGCAAGTACACCGGGTCGTACCAAGTAGTACCTCAAGTGAATGAGGGTCGATCCTACGAGGATTGATGGACTAAGCAACAATGGTTAAGTGATTTACTTAGTTAGGCAAATAGAAAATGATGTTTAAACGTTCAAAAGCATTAACAGTAATTCAGAGAATCAGATAAGCAAGCAGTAAACAAGTTGTGAATAATATATGGAGAAACAGTTAAGCCTTCAGAGTTATCTATTTTCCAGATTGACTTTTCTTACTAACTATTTCAATCATGCAAGATTTAACTCATGGCAAACTATGTGTGACTAAACTCTAATTCCTTAAACCCTTTTACTCTCCTCTAAAATTCATCAACCGCCAATTTCTTGGTCACTTAATTCCAATTAGAGGGTGAAGTTCAATTCCAGTTTATATGCCACAGAAATCCTAATTACCCAAATATAAGAGGATTATATGTCACATATCCCGTTAAGTCCAGATAATTAGAAATTTAGGAGAATATGTTTTCAAGCTGTTGTTCAAGTAAAGAGCTTTTCCAAGTTATACAAGAACGTAATTAGAAAAAGGGTCATACTTCTGTTCCACCCAAATTCATAAGATAAAGAACGAAAACAATTCTTGAAATATAAATCAGTACATGAATTAAAATAGAAAAATAATAGTATCAATCCATACAATCGACAAAGCTCCTAACCTTAACAGTGGCGGTTTAGTTGCTCATTGTTCAGAGAGAAAACTAGGATTCTGTAATATTATAAAGTGCAGAATGAGGTAAAAGAGAAGAGAGTGGCCCGAAGTGCTAATTCTTTTTTCTTTTATATCTTATCCTAATTAATGTAAAATATAATTCCAAAACTAAATAATATCTTTTCCAAATTATAAATAAAATAAAAGTTTAACCAAAATAAATTAATTGATTCTCGTAGCCTTTGGAATGCATTGGGGACCACTCATTCATTAAGGTCCGCGCTGAACTTTAGTTATTTTGACTATCAATCTTGCTAAAGTCAAAATAACTATAAAATTATGACTCGCTCATGACCTCCATAATCTGCCTGATCAGTCAAATTTCTTGCATTATATGTCATGTGATGAGTGGCTCCAAAATCAGGATACCAGTCTTGATCTGGAATATGTGGTGAATTAGCCAGAACATTGCTTAAGTTGGCTCTTGGAGCTATGCTTTCTTGAGAGGCAGATTTGGCATTGTTTGCCCCATCATATCTATACCATCAATTAACTGCAGAGTGGCCTGGTTTGCTGCAGAGCTGACATTGAGTTCTTGAAGACTGGCCTCTATTTCCTTCATATCCTCTTCCTTGCCTCGCGTCATGATTTCTGGATTCAGCATACTGACTTCTATTTCCTTCATATCCACTTTCTTGCCTTGTATCATAACTTTTGATTTCACCATAGTTTCTATCATAATTTTTGTTTTCAACAAAGCCTCAACCGTAGCCTCCTCGCATTATTCTGCCACCATACCTGCCTCTTGAACCTCTAAACGTACCTTTGAAATGCCCTCTAGTGTCTCCTCTGCTGTTGTGATAGGCCAAATTTGCTTGTCTAAATTGCTCAGGCTTTCTGTATCTCTCTAACATGCTTTCATGAGATAACAATACTGCTTCCAGCTCAGGAACCGTGATTCCTCGAGGTCTTGTTACAATTGATGTGATTAAAGGCACAAATTCTTCAGATAAACCGTGCAAAATAGCATTCACATGATCATCATCTTTTACCTGTTCACCAACCGAGATTAGCACATCAACTGTGCTTTTTATCTCCAGCAAGTACTTGCTCACCGAACCAGAGATCTTGATCGAGCTGAGTTTGTTCTTGAACTGCATCACTTTTGCCTTAATGTGAGAAGAAAAATGAGCTTCTAGTCGCTTCCAGACTTGATGCGTGAACACACACCCAACCATTCTTGTTGTAAACGATTTGGTCATGAATGCAAGCAACCAGGACTTCAATAGTGCATCCTGTCTCTTCCATCGCGTATACTCAAAATTGATAGATTCAGAACTAGCAAGGTACATCGTTAGAATGTTCTCACCAGTGAGATGATCAAGGAGCTCATTTCCTTCAATTGTTGATTCGGCTTGATCCTTCCATTGCAAGAAGTTGTTTTCATCGAGCTTCATTGAAATTGGTACTCTTATAAAAGTGTTCGATTGTGCAGCAGAAGCCATGGTTTTCAGATCGAAGCTCTGATACCATGAAAGGTATTAGATCTTGAATCTGATGCAGAGTTTCAGAGAGAGAGAGAGAAGGGAAGAATCAGAGAGAGAGAGAGAGAAGAGTGTGGAATGTTATTGAATCAAGCTAATGTGTGCAGTTACAATTAGGGTATATATACAGTAGCTAAGCATAACGAATAATTGTTAATTGGACATAACTGCCTAACAACTATTCCTCTAATTTGTATAGTCTACATGCTTATCTATGTTGGCTATTGTGGACTCACATACACTATCATATAGTTTAATTAATGTGCACAATAAAGCAAACATAAAATTTTTATATAATAACAGCCAAATATGAAAAATAATGACAACCATCTGTATTAAGGTTTTATATTAAATTGCAACTTAAAATTATAATTATTAGTTAAAAACTTATAATAATATACTATTTTTAATATATTAGTTAAAATTAATATATTTTGATATTAGTTTTTAGGATTACTAACATTAAATTTGGATAATATGAACAAAATTTTTTAATGCTTTATGTCTTAAATTTTTTATTAATAGAACAATAAAATTACTTAACACGCATGTCAATAAAAAACTATTATTTTTATACATCTAGATATTTAAAAGAGACAAAAATGAATTCTTTTAATAACACTTTAACAACTCATAAAAGTTAACATAATGGATGGTTATAGATCAAAGTTATAGATCAAATTGAAAATTATGATAATAGTACTTGGTGATAATTAATTACAATCGGGTGAAGAAAAGGTAGGAGGAGAAAAAAAAAAGAGAACAATAGCAAATTAATAATAGTAAGAGAAATAATAGTGTGTGATACAATGAAAGAATATAATAAAAATATAAATTAATAATTTGAAAAAAATAATAAAATTAATGATAATTTAATAAATTGAATACAAGATTTAGAATTATTCATGAAGATAAAGAATACTTTGAATATAATGTTTTATCTTTGCTTCATAACTCGAATGATATAGTCTCCCTATTCTCACCTAGAGATTTTGGATTCGAATTTCAATCCTAACTGTTGAGAAAATAAATAAATAAACTTATGTTTATAAATAATTACTTTATAAATGTTTATCATTATTTTGTTATACATAATAATGATATAATAAATTTTTTTAATATTTTATTTAATTTAAATTTATAAATTTTATATGTTCTAAAATTTAAATAACTTAAAAACTTTTATATTTATTTTTAAATAGTATTTATTTTAAAATTTTAAATTATTTTATTAAATTTATAATTTTAAAATAAAAATATAAAAATTAATCTCTTAAAAACAATAAAAAAGCGGCTTAGTGTGTGTTGAGCCGCTAGTTGTTATAGATAAATTATAGATAAGTGACGACTTAAGAAAAAAAATAAATAGAAAATTTCTACTTTTTAATATATAACAGTATATAATGACAAAACTTATTCTGGTGTCCAAAACTTTTTTCCATTTTTATCCTTCCTAATAAATACCCTAGTCCCCAGTATACGTCAGTAATTTCGCATTACAGAAATCCCACTACCTCATCTTCATTCACGTTCTCTCTTATCTCATAAATCCACTTAACATCTATAATTATCTCTTTCTTCCCTTATTCTCTCCCACTTCATATTACTGGTCCTTCATTTCTCATCCATCTTCTCATGCATCCTTCTCACTTCATCTAAATATAATGTAAAACGTAATATAATTTATTTTTCGTCATTAAATAAAAGTGTAAAACGATGTTTTTATGTTTGTTTTAATTAATTACAGTGGACATGATATCAATAGAAGATTCACGTGGAAGTGGTTGACCGACTTGGCAAGTATGTGATACGTGGTCACGAGGACATTTTCGTCATCTTAGAGTTAAGGGATGGAATGATAATCTTGTCATATTCAAGGATCTGAATTCTAGAAGAATTGTGTCATGCTAATCTTGGGCATCAAGAAGATCAAGAGTCCGTCTCAAAAACAGTGGTGCTGAAAGGACAACAATTCATAAGGCCCATTGGGCTACAGCAAGACAACAAGAAGCCCAATAAAGCTTTTCAAAATTCAATGGGAGACATAATTTTTATTAATTTTCGAATTTTTAGTAATTTATTTTTAAATTGTTTTGCTGTCAGAGTTTGTTGGAAGATTTGAATTACTCTTGATTTGCTTAGTAGTATTGTTAGGGATTTTAAATTTAAATCAAATCAAATATAATCTAATAAGATCAAATATGATTTAAATTAGTTATCATATCTTTAAGATTTTAAAATTTAAATCAAATCTGATCTAATCCAATAAGATCAAATCTAATTTAAATTAGTTATCTTATCTTATCTTTTAGCTAGTTTGTTAAGGGTCTATTTAAACACCTTTGGTGAGATAATTTGGAATAAGTTTTGATGAATAAAAATTCCTTAGTGCTTTATGCACGTTTTTTTAGTGTGATTAAGTGAGGTGAGTGATTTGCTTCGCTGGTTGCATGGAGAAGATTGAGTGATTCAATTTTCATCTCTCTGATCTAGGTTGTCAAGGATAGGTTCTTTGAAGGTCTAGTAGGGAATCCTTTCCGGTGACTAAGTTGCTAAGAACAGGTTTCTTAGAGGTCTAGTAGGAAAAAACTCCCCTTATCTATCCTTTTGTTTTTATATCAAGTTTTTCAAGCTTTGTAGATTCGCTGGTCAATTATGGAGGCATTAATAGGGATGAAAAGGAAGAAAGACAAATTACACACCTTGGACAAGATGGTAAAAGTATGGTTGGAAAGATTAAACTTGCACACATGAGGGATATAACCACAATTCAGTGGATAGAGAAGAGTCAACAAACCATGGTATTTGAACCCGAAGATTGGATTTGGATTCCTTGGAGGGAAGAAGGGCTTTTCATTCAAAATTCGAGGACAAATCTTTTTGAAGAGGGAGAGAATGATACGTGGTCAGGAGGACATTTTCGTCATCTTAGAGCTAAGGGATGGAATGATAATCTTGTCATATTTAAGGATCTGAATTCTAGAAGAATTGTGTCATGCCAGTCTTGGGCATCAAGAAGACCAAGAGTCCGTCTCAAAAACGGTGGTGCTGAAAGGACAACAATTCATAAGGCCCATTGGGCTATGGCAAGACAACAAGAAGCCCAATAAAACTTTTCAAAATTCAATAGAAGACATAATTTTTATTAATTTTTGAATTTTTAGTAATTTATTTTTAATTTGTTTTGCTGTCAGAGTTTGTTGGAAGATTTGAATTACTCCTGATTTGCTTAGTAGTATTGTTAGTGGTTTTAAATTTAAATCAAATCTGATCTAATTTAATAAGATCAAATCTGATTTAAATTAGCTATCATATCTTTAAGATTTTAAAATTTAAATCAAATCTGATTTAATCCAATAAGATCAAATCTGATTTAAATTAGTTATCTTATCTTATCTTTTAGCTAGTTTGTTAGGGGTCTATTTAAACATCTTTGGTGAGACAATTTGGAATAACTTTTGATGAATAAAAATTTCTTAGTGCTTTATGCACTTTTTTTTAGTGTGATTAAGTGAGGTGAGTGATTTGCTTCGCTGGTTGCATGGAGAAGATTGAGTGATTCAATTTTCATCCCTCTGATCTAGGTTGTCAAGGACAGGTTTTTTGAAGGTCTAGTAGGGAATCCTTTCCGGTGACTAGGTTGCTAACAACAAGTTTCTTAGAGGTCTAGTAGGAAAAAACTCCTTATCTACCCTTTTGTTTTTTTTTCCTTATCACAATGCCAAGCGACTAAGACAAAACATGAGCGAAGAACAAAGACAGCAACAATTCGCCAGAAGGCTTGCCAGTTACCAAGAGAGTATTAGACGAGGAAAATAAATTGATACATCGAGTAGTCCAACTAATATGACAACACCATTAGAAGCTCATCAATACTCTGTGTTAGGTAATCTAAATTATACTTCCCATGAATAAATTTATGTTGTTAGTATATCATTTAATATGAATTATTTTTTACAATATATTTTCATGCAAATAATAAATTTTTTAAATATTCAAATACTTATAAGAATCCTGTATATTTATTTAATTAATAATAATCTATTTTTTCTTAGGTTTTGATTCGATAAAGCTTCCATAATAACCTACCCTAGTCCCCAGTATACGTTAGTAATTCTGCGTTACAGAAATCTCACTACCTCATCTTCAGAAATGGATCCTCTCCATTTTTTGTCACTTGAGAGAATAAAGTGTGATCTCCCACCTTTAATTCTATAAGTGGGACCAGAAATAAATAAGAGAGAGAAAGTAATTAAGGATGAGGTTAAACATTGGATACCATCTAGTTTTTTTTCCACTGCAGAGGATCTACTCCCCCTCATCTTCATTCCCGTTCTCTCTTATCTAATAAATCCACTCCTATAATTATCTCTTTCTTCCCTTATTCTCTCTCACTTCACATTAGTGGTCCTTCATTTCTCATCCATCTTCTCATGCATCCTTCTCACTTCATCTAAATATAATGTAAAACGTAATATAATTTATTTTTTGTCATTAAATAAAAGTGTAAAACGATGTTTATATGTTTGTTTTGATTAATTACAGTGGACATGATATCAATAGAAGATTCACGTGGAAGTGGTTGAACGACTTGGTAAGATTATACCAAGGAAATGGATCCTCTCCATTTTTTCTAACACTTGAGAGAATAAAGTGTGATCTCTCACCTTTAATTCTATAAGTGGGACCAAAATTAAATAAGAGAGATCAATGAAAGGTGAGATCCTCCACTGGACACCATCCAGTTTTTTTTTTCCATTAGAGAGGATCCACTCCCATATGCCAAGCGACTAAGACAAAACATGAGCGAAGAACAGAAGCAGTAACACCTCGCCAGAAGGCCGAGAGAGTATTAGACGAGGAAAATATAAATTATTTTTTACAATATATTTTCATGCTAATAATAAATTTTTTAAATATTCAAATACTTATAAGAATCCTGTATATTTATTTAATTAAATAATCTATAGTCACAAAAAAAATCAAGTCACCAAAAAATTAATAATAATCTATTTTTTCTTAGGTTTTGATTTGATAAAGCTTCCATAATTGTCCTAAATAATATTGTTATAGATATTATTATAATATTTTAATGTACTTTAAATTAAACATCTATAACAATATATAACAGGAATAGGAGAGTTTGGTATCCAATTTCTGCTTTTCTATCTTAATCCTATTAATAAATAGTATGTAATATAATTG
The DNA here is from genome assembly GCF_014773155.1 of Arachis stenosperma. Classification (NCBI taxonomy): domain Eukaryota; kingdom Viridiplantae; phylum Streptophyta; class Magnoliopsida; order Fabales; family Fabaceae; genus Arachis; species Arachis stenosperma. The sequence continues at coordinate 85,102,008 of NC_080379.1, forward strand.
TTGTCTTAAAATTTGGTAAAAAATGCAATTATTAGTTAATTTTTCTTTATTATTTGTACAGTTACTTTTTTATTCTACACATAACTTTTATCCATGTTGTCTTATTCTGGAGTATATGTAGTGTCTCCCTATCTTTATTTCACTTAATTAAAAAAAAAATCATAAAGAAAAAAATTTCTTTTAGCAAATCTTTAATAACACAAAAGTTAACACAATGGTAGTTATGGATTCAAGTCATAAACAAAAATGAGAGTTGGGATAATGGTATGGTGATAATTAATTGCGATTGGAATGAATAGAAGAAGAAAACAAAATAGAAAATAAAACAAGGCAACATAATAATAATAATAATAATAATAATAATAATAATAATAATAATAATAATAATAATAATAATAATAATAATAATAATAATAATAGCGTATAATATGATGAAATAATATAATCAAAATAAAAATTAATAATATTAAAAATAATAAAATTAAAGATAATTAAAGAAGATTAAGATAAGATTGAAGAAATATATTTTTTTATTTATTAAAATTATGGATAAAGATAAAGAATGTTTTGGATATAAATTTTTAAATTTACTTCTAATTAAATAAAATTAAAAACATAAATAAATTTAATAATATTTATAAATAATAATCTTTAAATAATATCAAAATAAATTTTTATATTAATTTTATTACACATAATAATAAATTAATATTTTTTAATTTTATGTTTTTGGTCCCTTTCAAGCCCTAACCCTCATTCTCAATTCGAATCTCCTGATCCCTGACCTCCGCAGCACTCACATCCCCTCGGAATCGAACTCCTCCGCCGTGGCGCCTTACAGGCGGTCGTTTTGCCCCCTTTCCGTCGACAGAAATCAACTACCCATCAGACTGTTCTTCTCCGTGTCTCTTCCCCATAGCCGCAGTCGTCCACGCGGCAGCAGCACGGAGCAGAACCCGCTGTCGTCCTCGTTGCAGCGCAGCGCAGTCCAGCCACCGTGACCCTCCGTGGAGCGCGAAACAGAGCAGCCACCGTGACGTCCTCCGTGCTCCCCGAAACAACTCTTCCGTGGATTTCGTCACTCTCTGTCTGCATCATCAAGAATGGAGCCTCAGCCTGAGGTTGGTTCTTGAATTTTTGTCTTGTGTTTTTTAACTGCCTCTCATTCTATTTTGCTGTTATGAAGTTTCCTGTATTTATTTTGTAAAAAAATATTATTGCAATATAAATATTTATCCACAATTTGTAGTTGGGTTCTATGATTAGCGGTTCTTAGTTGTTGGATCTGAGAAAATCTGAGTGTGGTTATGTTTTAGGGTTGGACTGAATTTTTGGACTGGATTGGGGATCTGAAAAAGTTCTTTGCTCTTGATATTTGTTATGATTTTTGTTCTTGATTACTGGTTTGTTTCGTGGTTCTGAATTTTCTGACGGTGGTTGTTTTTTCTTATCATTGTATAATTATCTGTTGGGTTTTCTGTTATTGAATAATGTTTGTTGTTCTGATTATTGTATAAACTGGTTTATATTCAATATTAATATTGTTAAGGGTTTTGTTGCGATTCTTGGATCTGGAGTTTTTTATGATCTTTATGTTTGTTTTGATTCTAGGCTTGTTTCTTCGTTGGGATGTTTTAACAGTTTTATTTTCCTAACAGTGCATTTCAATTGTGTTTTTCTCATGAAAATAAGAGAAAGTTTTCTCATAAAAGTAGCTTTTGATAAAGAAATGTAAATGATCACTCTTTTGAGTTTCAACTGTTTTAAGAGCGAGTCCATTATGTTGTCCATTTAGCCAAGTAGAAACAGGATACATTATTCTTATTAGGTCAAATTGAATAAAATCTAATTGGCCACAACCGATTCAAAATGAAGCTTAAAAAGGTTGTCCATTACTTATTATTTATCATATCTTTTATTATTAGATACTAGATAGAAAGAAAATGTCTGGAAAATAAAGATTTAGCATGACAAAAAAAAAAAAAAAAAAATAATTAATATTAACATCTTGTTTAACATTAACAATATTATGGTCATATTTAATTCACATATAACAACTACTTTATTACTATGACAACATACCTCGGTTTTGATATATGACATTTGTTAAATCTGGAAGTGGCCTTTCATTTTGAGAGTATGTTTCAGAGACATAATTCTTGTTCTTTGATGCGGTATTTGTCGTTGGCTGAAATAAAGTGATATGATAAAGTTATAAAAATTAACTATACGTAGTCATGTAGTTAATAGAATAGTCAATCTACATTAAATATGAAAGTAACTTACTGTATCAAGAAGAATACCTTTTATGAAGTACGTCTTTGACAATTTCACACTACTTGAACAACTTTCTAAATGATTCAATTCGTTTTGGTGGCTTAGTGTATGTAAGAACATTCTCGAGGCTCTCCTTGTCCATAAATTTACTACTCATTTTATGTTTGAGGATTCATATGATCCTTCCAATTGTATGTTTTATGCAGCGCATAGAATAAAAACAACGGAAGACGAAAACTAAACAACAATGATGCTTGCATATATGAATGAAAATAAACAAAATTGAGAAATTAATGTGACGATACATTGATTTTAGTAGTGATTATTAAAATCAATAAAAAGAAGAATGACCTTAAAGCTTTATATTGGAGTAGCAGAAAGAATGATAGAGTAGAGAAGCAAAGCATGTTGATAATATGGAGTTTCCAGTTCTTAAATGCTATGTTACTAAAAGGAATCTGATTACTAATAATGATTTATAATTATACATGTTTGTCTAAAAATAGATAAATGGAATAAAAACAGTGCATGGATTGTTGTAATATTTGCTTTATCAATTGACTACTGAAAAATGAAATGCATTATTCAAAGTGAATGTACAAAGTGAAAAGAATCAATGGGATCCAAAGTGATAAAGTGGGAACTTTGATTAGTTGACGTTCTAATTATAGGGGATACTTTAAGAAACTTTGGATACTTGAATTTGAGGGAAAATTGATTTTACCGGGAACATTGAGTTTTTATGATATATAGTAGATAATGCACCTATTTGGAGGGTAACTTTAGTTTCACTATCAAAATTAGCTTTCATGTTGGTAGAAAAATTGTATAATTAGGTTCTTGTATTGTTTTTCCATTTTAGACTGAATGAGATAAGTTCTATCTTCTTTTAATCACGTGTAGGAGGCTGTTGCACGCCTTGAGGAGTTGCAAAAGTCAATTGAGGCAAAGATGACATTACGACAAAGCAATTTGAATCCTGATAGGCCTGGTTAGTATATAGTTTGTGTTGTATATAATATTTATATTTTTGTGTGCTTGTAGGTTTTGTGTTGGCAATACAAATGTATATCTTCTTTGCATATATTCTTTACATTCTGTGAATTACAAATTTACAATATAGGGAGACTTCCCGAAGTGCACTAGCTCAATTTGTGTTTAGTCTCTTAGCCTCTGGTTGGTTAGCGTATACTATGAGACATAGACATTAAGGCTCTGTTTGCTGCTCTCTTAACCAGCAATGGACAGAGACACAAAGACAGAACAATACATAGACATGAACATACACAGTTTTTATTTTGTTTGGCAACACCATACACAGATTTGAGAACCGCGACGATAGAAGAGTGCAGAGGAAATGCAGATCTGAGAACGCAAGGGAGGAAGAGTGTGGCGATGAAGAGAGAAGAGAGAGAGGACCGTCGAATGAGGGAGGCATGGTGGCAGCGGCGGCATCAATGTCGGCTGGAGAAGAATTTGGGGGGAGGTAGAAGACTTGAGGACGGTTAGAAAGAAGAGGGAGTAGAAAGAAAGGATTAAGTGGGATAGGGTTAAGGTAGGGATAAAGCTGGAATTTTTTAAATTAATTAGGGGAAAGAAATGGAAAAATTTGTGTCCTATAAGTTGTGTCTTAGTGTCCCAGCTTCAAGGAGAGACACTAAAAACATGTATTTTGTATGTATCTGTGTACCACCATGTCCATTAAAAATTCGTGTCAGCAAACAAATGGTGGACATGTACCATCATGTCTATATATCAATGTCCATGTCTAAGCAAACAAACGCAGCCTAAAGACACAAAACACAAAATACACGTGTTTGTGTTTGGTTGGCAAAAATAGATACATAAGATGGCATTACGACAAAGCAATTTGAATCCTGATAGGGCTGGTTAGTATATAGTTCTTGTTGTATATAATATTTATATTTATATATGCTCATAGGTTTTGTGTTGGCAATACAAATGCATATATTCTTTACATTATGTAAAATACAATAGAGGGAGAGTTTCCCAAGTGCACTAGCTCAATTTGTGTTTTAGTCTCTTGTGCTCCGTTTAGTTGGTGTATACTATGAGAGATAGAGATTAAAGACATAGACAAAAAAATGTGTTTATGTGTTATGGTTGGCAAAAACAGATGCATAAGACACACAAAGTTCTAAAAAGTCTATAATACTCTCATCATCTACCCTCACCACCGCCTCAGAGTTCCCATTTGCCGCTACCATTCATAACCAAAAACCAATAATTTAGACAACACAGAATTTTCATAATATCAACTTGAAATTTAAAGGTTTATGTCTACGTAAGGTTCTGTCCACTTTGAAGGAGCTTCTTTGACATGATGGAGGAGCAAGAGAGGGAGATAGAGGAGTTGAAGATGAAGATGAAGATGAAGATGAACTGAGTTAGAGTTAAGTTAGAAAAGGGCACTTTGGGTATTTTTAGTGGTTTTTTTAGGGTTTGTGTACTCTTGTCAAGAGGAGCCCATCTATTATATGGGTATAATGTTAGTTTCATTTTTTCGTGGGTATATTTGTCAGCATTCTGAGCATTCGTGGGTAAAAATGATAGTTTATCCTCCATAAAAAAAATTGTATCTTAAAAAAAAGGTTGACGTGTATCATCGTGCTTATTTCTCTCGTGAACACCAAGACTGTTTGGTTGCTGTCCATGTCCATCAGACACAACTATACATAAGATACATGTATTTAGGGTCTTGCCAAAAAGTTGAGACACAAATATTAGATATGAGACACAAGTTCTTTTTTACAATTTTGACCCTTCAAAATTTTTAAAATTCTACTTTCTATCGTCGTCACCTTCATCATCAACATCATCTTTCGTATTAGGGGTAAAATTGGTTCTTAATGATAAATGTGTTTATTCTTGTTAGTGTCTTATCAACTAAACAAACTACATGTATTCATGTGTATCTATGTTTGTGTATCGTGCGTCTTTATATCTGTGTCTTCATTGTTGGGAGACAGTAAACAAACATAGGCTGCTTGATTCCATGATTGAATTCTAGCATAGACACTAGGCTTGGGCTTCTGTTGAAACAAAATTATTGAAACCTATAAATCTATTTTTTATGCAATATATTAAAGCCCTTTCTTATTAGTACTAGTTTGAACGGGGTATTATGAATTTAAAAAGTTCACTTCTATTTTCCTTTTAAAACATTGACATTGAAGTGAATAAATATTTTATTATTATATTTTGGTGACTATTTTAGTGTTCTAACGTACAAGTTATAGAAATTAAGGTTAAGAGAAGTTGACGGAAGTTACAAGAATTAAAAGATAATAGTTATCAAAGGGAATGATAAAAGTGGAAAGTGAAATGTGGCCCAATGGAAGCTAAACAACAACAAAGCCTTATCTCATTAAGTTGGATTGGCTTCATGAATCAGATGACGCTATTAGGCCTATTATATATCATGTCTGCTGTGAGAGTGAAATTTGCTGCGGCAGTAACCTTTTAAAAATATCATGGTTTGTAGCTTTTACCTTGGACAATTTTAGTTAGACACATCCTCATAGCTGTATGCATTGCTTCAAGTGATCATGTTTTGGACAAAAATAGGATACTAAAATCTTTAAAATGATAAATCTTGATGATGCCCTTATATTGGTTGAATCAAGTATAGGAGTTACACTCTTTGCTGCACATCACATTTGTACATCATCATTTAGGGAAATAGATATCTTGAGTTCCTTCGTCTTTTGTGTGATTGTGGATTGCAAACTTTATCCTTAAAACTGCCTGGTGTTTAGATAAAAGACGAATACTAGCTTCATATAAAAGTGCTGTTCTGATTTTTTTCCCCTTTAATATCTAAATCTATGCCTATTTAGTTTAGGGTTTAGGGTTTACATACATCTACATCATTTTTAATATGGATGATTGAAACAATTCATGGGCCTTAATTTTCATGTAATGTATTTAGCTTTTAATAGATTGACTTTTTTGTGGCAGCACAACCTTAATGACCAATTCACTAGAGTTTGATCGTGCCTCCATTTTCCACCAACTAAATTAAATTTCATTTTCTATAATGTCTAAAGTATATTTCTATGTTGTCCATACTTTTAGAACCAATGGCATTTTTGTTAGTTAGTATTTTGAACTATAAAAACCATTCTTGGCCCTCTACCCAATAGTTTAGGCTTCTAGGTGACTTGGTCATTGACCCTATGGATTGAATGTTGGCTATCTATAAAGTAGTTCTTGAGTTGAGTGTTCCGAACATTTAAAGTTGGTTAGAGAATCGGAAAGTCAAACATTTTTCCCCACCAAAGGCTGTGCTTGAATGAGGAATGATACGTATACCAGTCTTCGGACCTTTCCTTTTCGGTATTAAGGACTTGTTTTCTTAGTATTTATAATTTATAAAATCTTTTAATAATTTTTATTACCAAAAGAAGCTGTACAACTTTTGCTGTATACAAGAGTAGCACATATAACACAGCTCTTTCAAAATTATGTTTTACCGAATTGACCTTTAATATCAGATACTAAATAATATAAATAATAGTTTCATACTCTGTTTTTGGTAATTTTATCATATAAAATAATTTATTTATTTTTTATCTACTTGTAGGGGCTTGGTTTCCTTTGGTAGTTTGCCATCGATGTATAAGTTAAACATGGTTGGTAATTGGTATGCGATTTATTGTCCTTGTGAGTTTTGATAATTTTGAGTGTGTTCTCAACTTTTCATAGTATGGGGAGGGTAGTGTGGATGGATGATAAGTTGCCCACTGGATGATTTAGACTTATTTCATACCTGATTACTATTACTATTGTAGTTGGAACTCAATTGCTATTGCTATTGGCATAATTATATTGTGTCACCTAAATGTCCCTAGATATGAATTAGATCAACTGGGTATATATATATATATATATATATATATATATATATATATATATTTTGGGAAGAGGATTGACAATTTAAACATCAGGTCCGTTTTGTACTTTATGGCTGTTTAGAGTGTGGTAAAGTATTTAGGTGAATTTTTACATTTTATATAAATCTAGTGTAGTAGGTGTCATAAAATCACTTAAACCAAACGTTTAAACTGCTAGGTAGAGGCATATGAATAGTTAGATATATAACACGCCCCCTCATGCAAAAGCTTCTTTTTGGTTTGCAGCGTGGATCATGCATAGGTCTATTTTTGCCTTGTGCTGAAATTTTATCTTTATTTTAGAAGAATGGGAGTAACAAGGATCGAACTCAGCCGTTAGGTAGAGGCAGTGAGACACGAGGATGATTATATATTAAACAGTAGCATTGCGTGCATAAGAGGTTAGATTAGTTACAAACTTACAGCTGTCTCAGCTCTCATGTTTCATCTGAAAATAATCATTATGTGGCTCTGTGGTTTGCACAGATTCTCTTTCTAAATTCTCTCAACTCTCAGTGACAATGTCATTCTGTCTTGTTTTCTTCTAATTTCCACACTTTCTTGGGTATTCAAAGATGTGCAACATGAATAGAGTGACTTTGATCTAAATGCCTCTGAATATATGGTCTTTGGTTGGACATTATGTTAAAAGAATCCAGTCAGTCTCACCTAGTAGGAAACTGATCGGCGGTTGTCAATTTTTCGGCAATAATCAGCAACTTATGGTTCGCTTTAAATGATCATTATTTCTTTGATCATGTTTATTTTTAAATAATTATACAATTATGTAAGAAGTGATATGTTTTTAAAGTAATTTTTTTTTTCTTGCCATAAAATGCTAAAATAAAAATAGAATGTCTGGTCTATTCTATAATATATATTGTATTTTCAAAAATTTGTTGAACGGATAATAAAATAATTTCCTATTATATTCAGACTCAGGATTTTTAAGGACTCTGGATTCAAGCATTAAGCGCAATACTGCAGTCATTAAGAAACTGAAGCAGATTAATGAAGAGCAGCGTGAAACACTGATGGACGAGTTGCGCAGTGTCAACTTAAGCAAATTTGTCAGTGAAGCTGTGACTGCTATATGTGATGCCAAGCTTAGAAGCTCAGATATACAAGCAGCAGTTCAGGTATATCATGTTCAATTTTCTTTCCTTTTTATCAAATAAATAATAAAGTAATAAATATAGTGAAATTCATTGATAATTTGATCCATAAATTTGCATGACGTACTCTCTTTTTGCCGTATAATTTCTGATTTCATTAAAAATTGTATTATTTTTATCCCAAGTTGCTGCTAATATCTCTCTTTAATAGAAGATTCATAGGGTGGAATTTGTAAAAAGAAAATAGAAACAAAAATCTGAACACATTGTTTTCCAATAGAATCATTAGGATTTTATTACTCGGTTCCTCATAAATGATCCTCTCTTTTCATTTGGGAAAGGTCTGCTCTTTGCTTCATCAGAGGTACAAGGACTTTGCCCCATGCCTGATTCAAGGACTTCTCAAAGTTTTCTCTCCAGGAAAGCCTGGGGATGAATCAGATGCAGACAGAAACTTGAAGGCAATGAAGAAACGCAGTACTTTGAAACTTCTATTGGAGCTTTATTTTGTTGGAGTTATTGATGATGGCAACATTTTCATGAATATCATAAAAGATCTAACTGGTATGGATCAGCTAAAAGACCGAGATGCAGCACAAACTAGTTTGACCCTTCTTTCTAGCTTTGCCCGACAAGGGAGAATCTTTCTGGGACTTCCTGTTTCTGGTCCAGAAATTCATGAAGAGGTATTTCTTTTATATATTATTCTTTGATAGCACTGTTAAGTCTACATTATCCTAATTTTGTCCAGTCTGGATTTTGCGGTTTACATTGGTACTTAATAGTTAACTTAAATCAGTAATGAATGCCAGCTTAGCTTTTACTGAAAATTGGGCTATATATTGTCTGCCTTTGTACTAAGGTTTTTCATTATTGACATGCTGATACAGTTTTTTAAAGGCCTTAACATTACGGCAGATCAAAAGAAAGTTTTCAGGAAAGCATGTTATGCATTTTATGATGCTGCAGCAGAACTACTTCAGTCTGAGCATTCTGTAAGTGTTTCTGCACTTCTGAACCGATGATATTTCTTTGAAGTAAATTGTTAAATTATATTTTCATTCTTGTCTTCAACTCTGCTCTGCCTTTTACTTTCGATAAATCTTCTGTGCCAATGGTTTGTCTTGCCATTGTGTTTATTGATGGATTTCATTTCTGGGCAGTCACTTCGACTAATGGAGCATGAAAATTCTAAGATTCTTAACGCAAAAGGAGAGCTCAGTGATGAAAATATTGCTTCATATGAAAAGCTTCGGAAATCTTATGACCATTTGTATCGTAACATCTCATCGTAAGTTTCTTTGATTAGGTCCAACTACTTATTTTCTTTTTTATTAAAAACTGAGCATGCTTTCGGTTCACCTCATCTGCTAGGCAATTGGCATGCATACCTCGCCCCCTTCCTCCTTCCTCCTCCCTCTATTACTGGTATATACATAGATGCATGAATGCCTTGAACAATGTGGATACGCAGTCAAGAAAATTGCAGGCAAACCATAATATGATAATCTAGGATAGCTTGTTTGAGATATCTGTTGGATGAAAGCAAATGCATCCTGGTGGCCAATGTATTGATCTAATATGGTGTTATGTCTGAATAGGGCTTCACCATCCAGCTGATGCTACATTTCAAAGGGTATACGGATGATGTATTGTCACTTATCATTCATGCATGGTCTCCTCAAACGCATAAAATAAAATATAGTTTTTAACATTTTGTAAAATAATTTTGCTTTAGTATACTACTCCAGTATATGGTATTGAATATGAGGCAATGTAAATACATCAATATTATATATGAAAAATTTTAATGTGAATATGGCAATATGTATTTGAAGGTTTTTTATAATTCCCTATATTTTAAAAGAATTTTTAATCAGGTCACTCTAGTTCTAACATTACTAATTAAATAATTCTCTTCAGAAAAAATAGCTATTTATCATCCAACATAGGGAGCTTTAGATTACAAATGGAAATTAATGGTCAAATCCTTGGTCAGTTGAATGTTACTTAGATGTCTAATTATTTCTTTGGTTCTTTTAACCTCCAATCGTTAATGGCTTGTTCTATAATCAGGAAAGAAATATTATAATTCTGTTGTTACAGATTGGCAGAGGCACTTGATATGCAACCTCCAGTAATGCCAGAAGATGGTCACACAACAAGAGTTTCTACTGGTGAGGAAGCTACTTCTGCGGGTGGGAAAGATTCTTCTATAGCTGAACCTGTATGGGATGATGAAGATACAAGGGCTTTCTATGAATGTTTACCCGATCTAAGGTTTGTATTTCTAACAAAGTAAAAGGACCAGTGGATCAACTTATTTTATAAAAGGATTGCATTTAGTTGAGCAGTCGATCTTGCTATCAAATGATGATCCTGTGACAGGACCAATATTGAGTCATTACTCATTGACAAGCGCCTCCTGAATACTTTAATCCACTTGCCTGTTGTCCCTACGCTTTCTTGACTCTTTGAAACATCAGCGGTTTAACTTTTCTTTAGTTGGTTTTAGTGCTAGTTTCTTTTAGAAGAATGTTTATCTAGTCTGTTTTTCTCCAGAGCTTTTGTTCCTGCTGTGCTTTTGGGCGAAGCAGAGCCAAAAACAAGTGAGCAATCAGTGAAGAGTCAAGACCAACCAACTGTAAGGAGTCGTATCTAAAGTTTTTTAGCTTGTTCCAGGATGTTCTGGTTGCTATTTTCTATATACTTTGTTAAATAATTTCTGCCCTGGATCCTAGTCACTGGACTGTTACATGTATCCAATGCTTATATAACTGTTGATCATCTGTCTCTGTTGGGATCAACCATGACGCAGTGAACCACTCAATGATTAATCATTCAGAATGAACAATTACACTACTTTCTCTGATACTCTCTCTCTCTCTCTCTCTCTCTCTCTCTCTCTCTCTCTCTCACACACACACACACACACACACACAACACTATTAGGCATGTTTAGAGATTAGAAAATAGAAATATCTTTTTCATTCTTAGCTGGAGGATTACATGTACTTTTACTCCTCTCCCCTTATTTTATGTTTCACAGAGCATGTCCTAACACTTCTTAATTGTGCTTTTACCATTGAAAAAATTATTTCGAACAATCCCATTACCCAATTCCATTCTTAATAATAATGTGAATAATTTGTCAACTGTTTTTCCTTGCCAACTTTCTGCTATATGCACTGACTTAAATATTTATGATTTTCAAGGAAATAGTACCTGAATCTGACAAAGGTCAACTGGGCAACCATGACAGTGGAGATGCATCGGCAGAATCTAGTGCTGTGCCAGAGGGAGGAAGTGCAGAAAAAGCGAAGGATAAGGAAGAAAGAGAAAAATCAAAAGAATTGGAAAAAGAGAAGGAGAAAGAAAAAGACAATGACAAAAAGGGGGAAAATGAAAAGGACAAACTCAGAAGCCTTGAGGGGACAAATTTGGATGCTTTATTGCAAAGACTTCCTGGTTGTGTGAGCCGGGACCTTATAGATCAATTGACTGTAAGGATATCAAACTGAGCTCTGTTACTTATGATTTTCTTAGATTCTGTTATTGTATTAATCAATGTTATTAATTATTGCCTTTTCGTTAAACAATTGTTAGGTAGAATTCTGTTATCTAAATTCAAAATCAAATCGGAAAAAACTTGTGAGGGCTTTGTTCAATGTACCAAGGACATCTCTGGAGCTGCTACCATATTACTCACGCATGGTTGCTACACTCTCAACTTGTATGAAGGATGTCTCCTCCATTCTTTTGCAGATGTTGGAGGAGGAATTCAACTTCTTAATAAATAAGAAGGTTAATGTTACCTATAAATTTTCATAGTGTGGATCAATTGGTAGTTGACTTTATATGCAAGTATTTAATCTGGTCTTAAAATGTCTCAACAGGACCAGATGAATATTGAGACAAAGATAAGGAACATCAGGTTCATAGGAGAACTTTGCAAGTTCAAAATTGCCCCTGCTGGCCTAGTCTTTAGTTGTTTGAAGGTATAAGAGGCGAATAATCAAATTTATAAATCAAGGCTAACTGGTTTTACTTATTATGAGCATTTTCTATTGATATAGCTTGTGTTTGGAGCCATAGTTATGATGTAAGAAGTGTTTGTTTTCCTTATGATTAGTTTGCATTTTCAACTTTTGCATTCTATATTTTAAACTCCACTTTATTTATTTTGATTAAAAAACACTTCATTTTATTACGTCTGAGTTCTAAATTATAGAAATCTCAGGTATCAATAACTTACATTTGAGCCATATGAAATACACTTTTGCGTTTGTGGTCTTTCCTAATATGACAACTAGCTCCCTATTGAGATATTAGAATAAAATGTTTCTCCTTATCTATTAACGTATACTTTTAATGATGTGAGAAGAGTCTTCATTATTTAGCATTTCACAACAATAAACATTAATGACAGGGAATTGAAAGCAGTGGCACGTCCACTGTTGTAAGCAACCATGATTTCTGCCAAATCCATGGTTGTCTTTCCAAAAAAAAAAAGGATTTCACACCATATAGATTTGTTGAGATGTTAAAGAGAATGAATTTCATGAGATCTTTATACTGCAATATTTAACCCTTGATTAATTTATTGCCATTCCAGGCCTGTTTAGATGATTTTACTCATCACAACATTGATGTAGCTTGCAATCTTCTTGAAACATGTGGCCGTTTTCTATACCGGTCACCAGAAACTACTATACGTATGACTAACATGTTAGAGATACTGATGCGCTTGAAAAATGTGAAGAACTTAGATCCAAGACATAGCACTTTGGTGGAAAATGCATATTACCTTTGTAAGCCTCCAGAAAGATCTGCACGAGTGGCTAAAGTCCGTCCACCATTGCATCAGGTGTAATCTTCATTTCAAGTTACTCTTCTTTCCTTAATATCTTCAACATCTGAATTAACACTATAAGGGATAATATATTTGCAGTATATCAGAAAATTACTTTTCTCTGATCTGGATAAGTCTACCATTGAGCATGTGTTGAGGCAACTTAGAAAATTACCATGGAGTGAATGCGAACCATATCTTTTGAAATGTTTCCTGAAGGTCTATAAAGGGAAATATGGCCAGATCCATCTGATTGCTTCTCTTGCTGCTGGTTTAAGTCGCTACCATGATGAGTTTGCAGTGGCTATAGTTGATGAGGTTGGTATTTTGAAATGTTGCTTTATTAATTTGTGACTTTTTCACCACAATAAAATGATTTCAATTTTGAGGATTGCATGCGTATCAATTAGATCATAGTGATTACCAAGTATTTTATTTGTTTGTACTATTAGGTCTGACTAAAAAGGGTTGCCTAAATTGGAGTGCATACTTAATTTAACATCTTAAATAACAACAAAACTTTAATATCTTTATTTAATGTTTGAGGTTGTTCTCACATTTGACTTTTCTGTTCTAAATAGACTGGTTGAAATTGGCACTTTGAACCGTGATTTCAGGTTTTGGAGGAGATTAGAGTTGGGCTGGAACTAAATGACTATGGGATGCAGCAAAGACGCATTGCCTACATGAGATTCTTAGGGGAGCTTTACAACTATGAGCATGTAGATTCATCTGTTATTTTTGAGACACTATATCTTATCGTCATCTATGGCCATGGGACACCAGAGGTATTAAATTCATTCTGTTTACATTTCCTTGCCTGCTATGGGCATTCTGTTCCAACAGTTCCTTGTATGGTTTTATAGCTTACCTTTCATGTTGCTTTTACAAGTGTTCATGTCCAAACTAACTAAAGCAAGATTCTGCCATCTTTCCTTCAACAGTGGGAAATATTTGAATTCTCTCTTTCATACACTCTTCTATCTTTGCAAGTGCGTTGACTCATATAATGCAGCATCCTTGTTTCTGATACACTAACTAATTTTCCTCTTGATTTTTTATTGCCCAATATTCTGACACATACAACATTCTCAGTCTTTTTTCTTTTTCCGTTTTTTTAATAACAAAATAAAGAACTTTGTTAATGTATTGAGGGTAATGGGGTGGAGGAAAAGAGTTCGTCTAAACCAAAAGAAATACAAACAAGGCGGCAAACTTAAATGAACTGCAGCTTTCCAATCTCTCGTCATGTCTGAGAGAGTGAGGGGGAAAATCCTCTAAGAAAACCACATGCTTTACATCATACAGATGCTAAATGCCTAAATGTCTTGAGGGCTTTTCTATAATAAAATTTTAATCTTATATTACTTATTGGGGTAGGTCCAAGATCTTAATTTCTTGTTGAAACTTTAACCAGCACAGATTGGTTATCCTACTCTCCGATACTTCTTTGGTTCTTTAAATACTTGAATAGTCCGTACTGTGGTTCATCTGTAAACCTGATTCCCTCTGCAATTTCCATAATTTGTGTCATACTTTTATGTAGGGATAGATGATGTCCTCCATTATCCATCATTTGCTTGCACTTTATTTTCTTATCGAACAATATAATAAGCCTAACTATAACTTACGTCTAAACCCCTCACCAGAACTGCAAAAATGTTTGCTGCAAGTGGTTGAGTTCATAAAAAAAGGATCTCATGGTTGTGTTATATATGATTTTGGATACATATATGTCTGAGTTGTTTTCATACATCCATTGACTTACATACTTTTTATACGAGAACCTTCTCCTGACATTCTGGATCTCATGATAATTTGTTTATCAGCAAGATGCACTGGATCCACCTGAAGATTGTTTTCGTATAAGGTTGATCATTACTCTTCTTGAAACCTGTGGACATTACTTTGATCGTGGCTCTTCAAAGAGGAAACTTGATCGATTCCTTATACACTTCCAGAGGTATATTTTAAGCAAAGGTGCACTGCCTCTCGACATTGAATTTGACTTGCAGGTCAGTCAGGCAATTTTCTGCCATATGCATTCTACGTTTTTTTTTTTTTCTGAAAATACAAATTTATTATATTAACATATTTAATGAATAATGCAGTTGAATAAGCCCTTACAAATCGAACTTTTAAATAGTGCCTTATGAATTGTCTTAGAAAGTATGAAGAGCAATAATGAACTAAAGACATTAAAATTACTGATCTATTTGCAAAGCCAATGAAACTATAGGGTGTAACATGTTAATCTATCTATCCATCTATATTTTTTTTTTTGGATCAAGGGATTAACCAATTAATATGTCATTTACTTTTCTCCGTTTATCACGATGGACCATCTTCACTACACACTTAAGCTCTCAAGTTTCACATGGGTGGTTTTATGTCTTGCACATCCCCTTTCCAATGCAAGAATATTGACATTGAAACATGAATAATGAATTAGTTCACCCTGCATTGAGCTAATATATATAACTTCTATCTGAGAAAAGTTGCAATGATAATCGAATGCTAAACCACTTGGTCATATAGGTTCCAATACTATGCCCCTCCCCCCCCAAAAAAAAATGCGTAGCTGTCAAGTGAGGATGTTTAAATGACTTTCGTCCAACCATTATTGTTCATTTTGCAAACTAGGAAACACATTCTTCTTTTGAAGATAGCTTCCTATATTTTGTTCTTTATTTGTTAAATGTTAGCTTTCTAAACTTACCATCTACTCCATTTATTTTCATTGCTAGTTTTTGCTCATTATTTGCTGTATGCAGGATCTGTTTGCGGAGTTGCGTCCCAATATGGTTAGATATACATCTGTTGATGAAGTGAATGCAGCTCTAGTAGAACTTGAAGAACATGATCGGATGGTTTCTGCTGATAAGGCCAGTAGTGAAAAACATTCTGATACTGAGAAGCCTTTGAGTAGGACTAGTTCTAACACAGTGGTAAGCAATGGACAAGGCATTGATAATGGTGCAGAGGAGAATGGAGTGCAAGATGATGTTAATGACAGTGACACTGACTCAGGGAGTGGCACCATTGATGTGGAGGGACATGATGATGAAGAGTTGGATGATGAGAATCATGACGATGGATGTGAGACTGAGGATGATGATGATGATGATGATGGGCCTGGACCTGCTTCTGATGAGGAAGACGAAGTCCATGTGAGACAAAAGGTGACAGAGGTGGACCCTCTGGAGGAAGCCAATTTTGAACAGGAGCTGAAGGCTGTGTTACAGGCAAGAGTTTACATGGTCCTTAATTTCTGCAAAATTTTGGGGACACTCATTGAACTTGCTTTGTTATAAATTGATTCATTTGAGAACTTCATCAGATATATGCCTGGACTTATGAGATGAAAGTTTCATTTTATCTATGTTATTTAAATTGAAATGGAATCAACAGGATTCTACATCTAAGGGAAAAAGGGAGACACTAAAAAGATGAGTCTTTCCATATTGTTAGAATATTGGGAATGTAGAATTTACCATAACTCTTGCAGTTTTATTATGTTAATTTAGATCAGTAGGTAGTATAAATAACAGTAATAGGTCAGTATATGTCATGATATTACACTTAGTTGGAGCTTTATTTATGATCGTATGTTGATTTTATTTTATTTGTTCTTTTCTTTTCAATGCCTAAATTTCAACTTCCTTCATTTTGGAATAAGATTAGGATTTTCTACCTCGATGTATTTAGCCATTTTCTTACTACTTGATCTCATGATAATGCAGGAGAGTATGGAACAGCGAAGGCAGGAGCTACGAGGCCGTCCTACATTGAACATGATGATTCCAATGAATGTATTTGAGGGATCCACTAAGGATCATCATGGGAGAGGAGTTGGTGGTGAAAGTGGTGATGAGGCATTGAGTGAGGAGACCGGTGGAAACAAAGAGGTTCAAGTGAGAGTTCTTGTGAAGCGTGGGAACAAGCAGCAAACAAAACAGATGTACATCCCACGGGATTCCTCACTGGTTCTGAGTACAAAACAGAAAGAAGCAGCTGAGCTTCAAGAGAAAGAAGACATTAAGAGGCTTGTCTTGGAGTATAATGATAGAGAAGAGGAGGAGCTTAATGGACTAGGGTCCCAACCAACAAATTGGATGTTGAGTGGCGGCAACAGGACTGGTGGCCGTGGCAATACTTCGGAAGGAACCAGCAGTAGGAGTGGCGGACGGCATCGGCATCACAATTATACTGGCAGTGGCATCTACTACGGCAGGAGGAGGTAAATGCAATATTGGAAGGCAGATATTGTATATAATCTGCTTACCCTTGGCATGACTGGTATTTGCAAACAAAAGTTCCTGAGAGGAAACGTGGTTATGGCTCTAGCCCTGTTTTCAGCTACCATGCTTTGCTTTCCCCACAGTCTGAAAGGTTGATTGAATCAGATCACTGTTCCTGTTCCTAAGTGGTGGTTTAGAACATGGTGTGTCGGAGATATAGAGGTTTTAGGGTAATGTCAAGATGTGCAAAATATTGTGGTTTCTTGACCTGAGGCTGAATGTAGGATTGTTTGGGATTTTGTGGGTGGCCTGCTTGATAACATGCACAGATGAAGTATGTAATTATATATCATAGCCACCAAGCTTCTTGTATAGCATTGTGTGTATGAAGACTGAAGAGGTAAAATCAGAGTATGACTTTGATGACCTTCAAGAGTTAATCAGTAGGCAAATGCTTTGGTGCTATGTAAGCGTTTATAATAACCCTCAAAATCGTCTGTGAAGTCATAGTCACTCAATCGAAATCACTTGCCTATTATGATTCTTTCACCCTTATTATGGTCAACAGTAATGAATAGGTAATGATTGTATTATACTTTAAAAGCCGGAAAATTTATTCACTGTTCTTGTATGAACTCTAACAGTAAGTTTGGAATCCAAAAATGGAAATGATCACAGCGTCGCAATTTTAAAATTCCCTTAATCATCAGGATGGTTTCTGATGAAAAAGGACAGCCCTCCAGCCGCTTGGAGAAAATATGCCTTTCATGCTTTCGTTGCTTTGTTTTTGGGTTATTGTTGCGGTGAAAAGTCAAGTTTTGGGGAAAAGTGAAGATTGTTTCTTTTTAGTGAAGAAAAAATCTACACATTTTCTTTTTAAATTTGATAATAAAATTTGCCCCTCATGCAATTCTACTATTCGTTAAAGAAACACTTCATGTTTTTTCCCTTTTGGGTTCAAACTACTTGGCTGATTTAGCTTATTGAATACAACTAAAGTATCAAGTAATAGAGCATGGAGAGTTAGTCTCATTAAGATAATTTTTTTTTCGGTAAATCTCATTAAGATAATTTACAGGAAGGACGGATACTTCTCTAATTTGTCATGCTAACACGACACTTGTTGACATTCGTTGGACACGCGTGTCTTTTTGTCTAATCGAGTTTTAATAAAAAATAATTTTTTTTCGAACACGTTTAAACACATCAGCGTATCCAACTTTATTCATGAGTTTAGAAATAGTATATATTATTAATTATTAAAATAAAATATTTTAAATATTTTATATAATTTTAAAAAAGGATTAAAAATAATTAAAAAATTAATAATATTAATACAATACTAAAATATCATTATAATTTATCTAAAAAATAATGTATATTCTATATATATTGTATTTCTGTGTTTTATAAAAATTTTAAATTTGTGTATCTATGTGTCCTGTGTCAATGTCCGTGTCTGTGTATCATAATAATTTAAATATCTATTATCGCTAATTAATGCATAAGTTGAACAACAAAAAGTCGACGAATTAACGGAATCTAGACTAGTGAAAGTTAAATCAGGATGGACGTGAATTGATGCTGGATTAGAACTTGGTATACTATTTTGTTTCCATTTTGATTTTTGTTTTTTAAAATTGTGGAAAAATACGAAGTAAACAAATAATAATAATAAAATTGATTGTACACTAAAAATGTAATTTTATTGTATATAAATAATTTTAAGATGTCTCAAAATATGGTCAACAAATACTGAAATTTCTCCTATAGGTCTTGGACCAGAAGGATGAATCCAAAAAGAGTATCCTAAAGAATTGAATCTCTTTTTAGGTAAGAACTAAATTGGTAGAAGTGGATTAGTTGGATTTAAAGTACAGAGATTGTCACTTAGTTTGAAATGAAGCAAACTAAATATCCCTTCATTAATGTCATATGTCATGAACATCCTTTTATCCTGGAAATCTCTTTGCCACAAACACCCAGATCATTGTTAGAATTGCTACCTTAATTTATGGAGATCAACTTTCTTCTTATACATATTTTTTGTTAAAGAGACTTAAAATAATAGGAACATCCAAAAATATTTTTTGCTAATTATCCCATTTAGTAACTATTCTTTGGATAAGAGGAGCAGATTAGATATGACATTGTAACCATTAAGGAATGTACTCTCCCTCTAAAATAACTTGAGACTGTAAAAGGACATCAACCTATCTCTTGCAAAGACTTTTTTCTAAAATCTTTAGAGATAATCTCTTTCTTTTACTCTCTTTTAATTCTTTTTCTTGCTCTTCATTTTGTTCATCAAATTCAAACAAGAGAATTTATAAAATTAGCATTCAGGTGTTTTTATTGGAATACTCGACAGTAAATTCTACTTAAGCTTTGTGTAAGAACTGGACTAAATGCTTTAATAAAATAATAATTTAATTGTCTGAAATCGGTTCAAAAATATAAAAATATTCTTTTTAAATTATAAAAGTGAAATTTGATTTCAATGAATTTTTCTGAGTTGGAAAATGTATCTTTTACGAAAGATTTTTGTAAAAATATGTACCGGTGCTTAAGCCGGCAGTACCAGCTTGATGCGTTCACATATTTGCCATTTTAACTAGTTAGTTTAATTAGTTTTGGCTTAGTTTCATTCACTTTCTTTGAAATAAATGAGCAATTTTGTGAGTTTTTCCTCCATGCATTCATGAACCACAAAACTTATTCCACAATTCACAAGATTCATTCCATACCACTCAAAACAACCTCACCACAACACATCCATATCCACAAAACTTCTCTCAACCTTCATCTCTTGAGCTAGTAGCTGAGGACCTCCTTCAAAAGTCCAGAGAACTATTGGGAAGACAAGAACAATCCTGGAAAAGGCAAGAAATCCTCTTTAAGAAGATGGATGGGCATTTAGAGCAAATAAGGAGAAACTTAGAACTATCAAACAGTGAGGATGAAGACCAAATTGTGGGTGAGAAAGTGGAAAAACAAGGAAAAGAGGTCCATGTGTCAAGAGAAATTGCAATGAAGGATGATGTGGTGGAGGTATATGAGCACAGAATTCCAATTCCACAGAGGTTAGTTGAAGTAACAATGAAACATGAAAACTCACAACTCTCTCAAACTTCCCTGAAACAAAAAGGTTCAACAATTGAATCCATGATTGAAAGATATGAAGAGGAGATGAAGAAATCTTAGGAAGATCAACAAACCTCCTCCATGAAAGAGCTATTAAAACAAATGTTGAGTGTAAAAAAATAAGTGGAAGAACAAGAAAGTGAGGAAGACAGTCAAGAGAAGTCACACTCAAGTGAAGCAGAGAAGTACATAGAGGAAGGGCTCATGGAACCACCAATTCAAGAGGCTCTTCATGAAGATAAAACTCCAATAATCACACAGCAACCATGTCTTGACATCCAAGAAGTGAAGGCAATTAACAAAAGCACCAAGAAGAGGATTGTAACCAAGATACCAAGGACAATATTCAAGAGAAGGTCAACTGTAACACATCCTTCCCCTGAACCAGCAAGCAAGCTCAATCAAGCTATGTACAAAAGGAGGCTTGTTGAGAGGAGACCAAGAAAGGGGACAACAGCTGAAACTTCTCCCCCCTTGAAGTCATTCCTCTTAACCAACTGGAAGAAGAGGAAGAAAGTGAGGAACAACATGTCAAGCTAATGACACTAAAAGAGCGCTTGTTGGGAGGCAACCCAACCTTGGGTAACGTTTTATTTCTTTGTCTAGTTCATTTTTTTTCTGTCTATTTAGTTTAAATTTCAATAAATTGGCATATGATCACATTCTAAGTTTGGTGTTGCCCTACAACAATTTGTTTTCAATCTCCTTGGATGAATGCATCAATTCTACATGAAAGTGTCACACTAAGATTCTAAGTTTGGTGTGCCACTTAATTTTTATGCAAATCCTCCAGCAACACCACTTGTCTGCATAATCATAATACCACTGTAGTGTTATATTTTTTTTAGTTAGACAATTTTAGTTTTCTTGATTGTTTTAGTCATTTCCTTGTTTTTAATGCTTTCTTTTATTAATTGTGTTTGTTAATACATCACCCAGACATCCTTATTCGTGACAGATTCTTCACTTGGTGATTGTATTTAACATATAACAACTCCCTGTGTTTAGTTTTAGTTCAAATAAATTGACATATGGTTGTATTCTAAGTTTGGTGTTGCTATGCAACAAAATTTGTTTCAAATCCTTGCTGGATACTTGCATCGATTCCAAATGAGAGTGTCATACTAAGTTTAGTGGGCCACTTATATCTTTATGCAATGTATCATGCACACCATCTTATTTTTGCAATCACAATGTCTTTATTTCTCTGTGCCTTGATAGTTATTCTTAATTCTGCTCGCTTCAACACATGTATCACTAACATTTCATTGTGTAAGACATTCATGATCTATCTTAGCCCCACAGCCACGGTTCTAATTATTGCTTGAGGACAAGCAATCATTATAAGTTTGGTGTGGGAAGTGGGAGAATGGGAGGAAAATGACAACAATAGAGAAGATGGATTACAAGGTTGTAAAGTTCTTTTTCCTCTCATTTGTTTCCAGCACTTTAAATTGCATGATTGTCTTATTACCTTCTCTGTATACATGTGTGGTATGAATAGGCATAGTTTGATTTCTAAATTGCAACATGCTGCTGTGACATTATGACTACGAACTTGAGTTTTGTGATCTTAAACAAACAAGGAATTAAAGAAGAATTTAGTATATGCATACAAGTATAGGAAAGCTAGTATGATTGATTGTTGCTCAATTGCATTAGATTTTATTTAATTGAAGTTTTCATCTAGGACATTTTGTGAAATCTTTTGAAAATCATGAAAACCTTGAAGAAACAAATGCAATTAAGGCAAGAAAAGAAAAAGGGAAAGAATGAGAAAGCTGAAGGCTCTGAGTACCAATGACAATTCCATTGTTAAGTACTTGTGGTGTTTATGTATCAGGCCAAATGCTTGAAAACAAAACACTTAGAAGTCAAGGCTAGGCTCAAGTGCAAAAGCACTCCCTCAAAGCTCAAGGTTCTGAGCATCAATGATTAGAAAGTCAAGAAAAGAAAAAAATGAGCTTAATGAAGTCCTCTAATTCAAATGCTTGTGGTGCTTATGTATCAAGTGGTAATACTTGAAAACAAAGCATTTAGAATCGTAGCTTTGTTATTAATTCATGGGGCAAAGCACCCAAAAGGAGAAGCTAATAAGAAAATCAAAAGCTTGTTTCAAGGAAGAATTATAAGAAAAAGATTTCATAAAGTGAGCTAGATAGAAGCATCAATCATTTACATTTCTTTTGTGATTGTAGCATGCATAGAAAACTAGCTTGCCATGAACATTAACTTGCTATTCTTCTAACCTTGGATTGTCAATCTCTATTGCATGATTCTTTTCTTGCTTGAGGACAAGCAAGGTTTAAGTTTGGTATTGTGATGCGTTCGCATATTTGCTATTTTAACTAGTTAGTTTAGTTAGTTTTGGCTTAGTTTCTTTCACTTTCTTTGAAATAAATGAGCAATTTTGTGAGTTTTTCCTCCATGCATTCATGAACCAAAAACTGAATTCAGAAAGGGCCAAGTGTTTAGCAACAACTTGGGCTGGCAACGCCCAAGCACCAAGCCTGGTGCCCAGGAAATTCTTTGCACCTTGCCAACGTGCTATAAGCTGGCGTTTTTGGAACAATGCCCAGATGGGCCAGGATTGATGAGGACTTGCTCTTGCTCTCTACACTCTCTTCAAAGGGGAATACTTCCTTCATTGGACTAGAAACTTAACAAAGGAAAAGCCCACATTGCTAATCCAATTGAAGACCTCCGAATGAGTTTTAGGAGTAGTATAAATAGAGTAGAGTTTTGTACTTGGGGGAGGAGCTTCGGAAACTTTTCACACTTAGATTTTTATTTTTTTACTTTTTAGTTTTTTTTTATTTTTTTAGAAACTTTTAGATAGATTTTGTAAAAGTTACTTTCGGAAGCAATTTGGAATTTTAGTTTTCTAAGAACTTCTTCTTCTTCATTCTTCATTACTCTTCTCTACTCAATTTGAATGTTTACTTTTGCACTTGTTGTTGAATTTAGAGCTATGATTCACTAAACCCCATTTTCATTAGGGGGAGGAGCTCTGCTCATTTGAATGGGTTGATAACTTTTCTTTTCCTTCTCAATTCAAGTGGTTCATCTAAGAGGAAACTCTTGTTCTTCACAGATTCAATCACCATCGAGAGAGGGATTAAATCTATATGAATTATGTGGTGAACTTGAGAAAGGAGCTACATAATTCAGTTTAGAGTTTATCCTTTCATGATTTCCTTGATCAATACACTTTGGTTGGTATGTGAGATGTAACCTCCCTTGGTTGAGATTCTGGAAGTTGTGTGGCTTGGATTAGAAATTAAACTTCATCTCTTCTCATGAACAATTAGATCACGAGAGTGGTAATTGGTTGTGTTGAGAAAAATTGAGTTTCCAAGAGATTGGGACTCAATTACCCACTTTGCCATGGATCTATACCCATGATTGAGAAGGCAGTGATCAACATCAATTCATGAGAATTTACATCTCTGATCCCTAATGATCCTTTCCATCATTTATTCTCATTTCTTTTGCTCTTTAGTTCTTTGAATACCCATTACCCAATTCCCTTCCACATTCTTGCAATTCATCATTCTCGCCAATTACATTCTGTTTTCTCTTTCTTGCAATTTACTTTTCTGCTCTTTACATTTTCGTAGTCTTTACTTTCTTGCAATTTATCTTTAATGTCATTTAAGTTTCCTGCATTTTAAGTTTCAGTTATTTACTTTCATTGTTCTTCCTTATTCTAGTTCTTTAAATTCCTTGTTATTTAACTTTCTGCAATTACATTCAAGAATCAAATCTCATGAAATCAAAATCATGTTTGCTTGACTAAATCTACCATTTAACTAAAGTTTCTTAATCTACCAATCTCCGTGGGATCGACCTCACTCTTAGTGAGTTTTATTACTTGATACGACCCGGTATACTTGCCGGTAGTTATACGTGAAAATAATTCTATTAATTTTCATGTATCACAGCTCTAGACTGTTTGGTACTGTATTTTGAGAAAAATAAGATTTTGAAAAGTCAATCCGAAAGATAGATATCTCTGAAGCCTTAACTATTTTCTCCATATATATTTTACCTCAATTTACTGCTTATTTTCAGATATTCTGAATTTACTGTTAATGCTTTTGAACTATCAAAACACTATTTTCTGTTTGTCTAACTAAGTAAATTACTTAACCATTGTTGTTTAATCTATCAATCCTCGTGGGATCGACCCTCATTCACTTGAGGTACTACTTGGTATGACCCGATGCACTTGCCGGTTAGTTTGTGGTTATAAATTCCGCACCAAGTTTTTGGCGCCGTTGTCGGAGATTGACTGTGATTGACAACTACTGGTTGTTTGATTTCTTAGATTAGGCGTTTTTGCTTTAATTTCATTTAACTTATTTCTTTAAATTTAAAAAAATTGATTTATTTTATTTAAATTTTTTTCTTAATTTCTGAAATTAAGTTTGGTGTCCCCTTAATTGTTTTATTCCTCCTATTATTTTACTTATTGAGTTTGAATTTTATATTCCTTTTTACTTATTAGTTGTTTTATTTTCTTAATTATTCAGTTTACTTTCTTTATTTTATTTTTCTTTTATTTTCGTTTTCTTTTATATTTTATATTTTATTTTTATTTTTATTATTTTTATTTTTCTTTATGTTCTTTCTTCTTTGCTTGCTTGTTTACCACATGGTGCGTTTAATTCTGTTTGGTGTTTTGTGCTAAGGTAAAATAATAGAGAGAGATCACATGGGTTACTACTCACACCCAAGGTTCATATTATTGTGGATGGAGGAACTACCTGAATTTTGGTTGGCAAAGTCAAAACCAAAGAAACTTCAGTGCTCCTTGTTCCAACTATCAAGAACCACCATCTCTATATTCATACCAAGAACCACCACCTCTCTATCCATATCAAGAACCATCATCTTTCTACTCATATCAAGAGCCACCATCTTCCTACTCATACCAAGAACCATCCTCCTCTTTTTATTCATATCAAGAGCCACCATTTCCTTATTCATATCAAGAACTATAAACTCTTGAGCCTCTCATGAAAGAATGCATACATGATATGAGGATGAGTGTAAAAAATATAGAGAAATATGTGGAGTTGATTATCAAGCCCCAGGAAGAGGAACAAGCAAATTCCTTCCCAAGAGATACAATGCAAGATCCTATGGAAGAAAGTGAGGAAACCAATCAAAGGAGTTTATACTCCAATGAATTAGAGAACTCTCCACCCTCAAACATGGAAGAAGAAGAAGATGCACCAACAAAGAAGGAAGATGCATAAACAAAGGAGGTTATAAGGGATGAAAACAATTATGGGAATCTATACTCCAATGAAGCAGAGAGTGGCATAGAGGGTGAATTTATTGAACCACCATCACACAACACCCAAATTTTGAAATCAAAGAAGTGAAGGCAACCAAGGAAAGCACTAAAAAGGGGATTGTGACCAAGAAACAGAAGAAAATATCCATGAAAAAGAGAAGGTCAGCAAAAAAAAATCCAACCTCTACCCCAAGATGCAAGGTGAATCAAGCTAATCACAATAAAAGAAAGCTTGTTAGGAGGAATTTATATCAGGGGGAACTAATTTTCTCCTCTTCTCCCTTGGAGTCATTTCTTTTAACCAACTGAAAGAAGAGGAAGAAAAAGCAACAATCAACCGTCAAGCTAGTGATATTAAAGAAGCCCAACTACTAGTATCCTTGGTTTTGCAGTTACTTTGGTTTTAATTTTGTAGTTATTTTGATTTTAGCATTATAGTTATTTTAGTTCTGGTTTTAAATTACTTTATCTCAATATTTTTTTTATAATTTTTCATGTTTTACATGTGTTTTGGTCATGCAGAGTGATTAGAACTGGAATAGGAGCAATTAAAAGGAATTTTTGACACCTTGGAGTTTTTCTTTGCTTGGGGACAAGCAAACTTTTAAGTTTGGTGTTGTAGAGTGCGCTCTCTATTTAGCTTATCATCAGTGGCACTATGGGGAGATGAATGTTCTTCACGGAGGAGCACAGCCAGGGGAATGAGATGGCCACTAGCATAACTGAGGTGGTTGAGTTCCTTTCATTCTATTTTCCCTTTCGTTCTTATTTTGTTGTCTTTTATTTTCTGTTGCTTTGATTGCTTGCATGATCTTTAGTACTTTCAGTTCTTAGATTTAGTTTCATTCTGTTATTTTCTTTAAGTTAAAAAAAAGAAAGATGTCTCACGTACCGCTCACTGAGCTTGAATCTAAAAAGAAAAAGAAAAGAGTGAGGTATTGCATGAGAAATTGAGTTTATATTTAAGAGTAGTCTTATTTACTTAAATGTGGTGGTATTATCTTTGATTTTGAATGCATGATATGAATAGTGCATATTTGAATTTGAATAAAAGGATGTTGATGTATGATGAATAAGAATTTAGAAAACTATTATGAATTCTTTGAAGTAAACAAAAGCTTAATTCTTGAAGCAAAAGAAATAGCAAAAGAAAAATAAAAGCAAGGTCCAAGGCACTGAGCATCAATGACTAGAGAGGTCAGACATGATTAAAAGCTCAAAGAGTTGTTTCCCTAGTATATGCTTGTGGTGTAATTATGTCAAGTAATCCCTGAGACAGAGCACTAAGAGTCGAGATCAAGTGAATTTAATAGAGTATGTCAAAGGCTTTAAGCACCACTGTTTGAGAGTAACTGAAAGAAAAATTAGAACCAAAGGAGAGTTCCCCAGCTAAGTGCTTGTGGTATTTTTGTGTCAAGTGCAACTTAAGACAAAACATTTAAAGTCACAGCTAGGCTCAAGGTGCAAAGCACCAAAGAAAAGAGAATGAAAGAAATTTTACTGTGTTCAAGAATTAAACCAAAGAGGCCAGAGAATTCATAATATTATCCGGACTCTAATTCCAAATGACAGTGACATTCCTCTGATTCAAAGGATAGTAAGATGCCAAAGCTATCCAGGATTGCAGTGTATAAACCCCACTTTAAGAGAAGATGAGAGCTTAATTGAACACTCACTTCTCATGCAAATTCACAACCTAAGCCTATATTAGTTTTGGTTGCTTGAGGACAAGCAAAAATTCAAGTTTGGTGTTGTGATGCGTGAGCATCTTTCCTATATTTTTCTAGTGAATTTGCATTTGAATTGTTAAGTTTAATCAAGATTTAAATATCTTTTAGCCATTATAAATGCTACTTTGAGTTGTGTATAATTCTGTTTATTTCAGATAGCATTCGGATGGATTTGATGGAGTTTTGTAGTAGAAAAGGGAGAAAGTGAATGATGTTGTCAACCCCTGACCTTCTTTCACACCACGGGAATAACTTGATCTACAAAGGTTCAGTTGATGCAGTTCTAATGGCATTAGAAAGCTAACGTCCAAAATTTTCCAACGATATATAATAGTATACACTTTTTCTCCAGATTGAACGGCCTTGGTGGCGCCAAACATGGGATTCTCCAAGTTTGGCGCCATGATCATTGCAAACTCGCCAAACACACTGCCTTGGTGGCGCCAAACTTGGGATTCTCCAAGTTTGGCGCCAAGATGAAGAAAATATGGTATTGCATATGGTTGAAGTGGCGCCAAACTTGGAAATTTCTAAGTTTGGCGCCAACCTTAATGAACTTGGTGGTCCCCATTTGTCCCATAGGAACAGCTCGAGATGATTTATTTATTTTTGATTAAATTTTATTTTATTTTAGAATAGAAAAAGTTTATTTAGTTTTAGAAAATATATTTTATATTTAATTAGGATTAGATATAAAAGGGAAAAGAATCAGCCCTCCGAGATCTGGCTCTTCTCTTCTCTTACCTCATTCCGCAATTTACAGTTTTTCTGAATCCTAGTTTTCTCTCTGAGCCATGAGCAACTAAACCTCCACTGTTAAGGTTAGGAGCTCTGTCTATTGTATGGATTAATACTATTATTTTTCTATTTTAATTCATGTACTGATTTCTATTTCAAGAACTGTTTTCATTCTTTATCTTATGAATTTGGGTGGAACGGAAGTATGACCCTTGTTCTAATTGAGTTCTTGTATAACTTGGAAAAGCTCTTTACTTGAACAACAGCTTGAAAATAATTTCTCTTAAACTTCTAATTATCTGGACTTAATGGGATACGTGACATATAATCCTCTTATATTTGGGTAATTAGGGTTTTTGTGGCATATAAACTAGAATTGAACATCACCCTCTAATTGGAATTGAGTGACCAAGGAATCGGCGGTTGATGAATATTAGAGGAGACTAGAAAGGTATAAGAAATTAGGGTTTAGTCATATATAGTTTGCCATGAATTGAATCTTGAATGATTAAAATTGTTTGTAAGAAAAGTCAATCCGGAAAATAGTTATCTCTGAAGCTGACGTACGGAAAATTATCGATCAAGAATTTAATTCAGAAATCAGCATTGCGAGTACAGTTCTTAACCAAAAAAAATTCTGCGTATCAATTTAAAAGGGTTGTCACAAAACTTAGAAAAAAATACTGGGAGTAGAAATCCCAGGCCGTCTCCCAACGAGTTGCTAAGAGAGTGCAGATTATTGATTAGGGGTTTTCTCAGAAATTTAGAGTCTGGGGAATGGGCACTGATGAGCGGATAATTTATACGCTTTTTGGCATTATTTTTAGGTAGTTTTTAGTAAGTTTAAGCTACTTTTAGGGATGTTTTCATTAGTTTTTATGTTAAATTCACATTTCTGGACTTTACTATGAGTTTGTGTATTTTTCTGTGATTTCAGGTAATTTCTGGCTGAAATTGAGGGACTTGAGCAAAACTCTGAAAAAGGCTGACAAAAGGACTGCTGATGCTGTTGGAATCTGACCTCCCTGCACTCGAAATGGATTTTCTGGAGCTACAGAACTCTAATTGGCGCGCTCTCAACGGCGTTGGAAAGTAGACATCCAGGGCTTTCCAGTAATATATAATAGTCCATACTTTATTCGAAAATTGACGACGTAACTTGGCGTTGAACGCCAAGTACATGCTGCTGTCTGGAGTTAAACGCCAGAAAAACGTCATGATCCGGAGTTGAACGCCCAAAACACGTCATAACTTGGTGTTCAACTCCAAGAGAAGCCTCAGCTCGTGGATTGATCAAGCTCAGCCCAAACATACACCAGGTGGGCCCCGGAAGTGGATTTATGCATCAATTACTTACTCATGTAAACCCTAGGAGCTAGTTTATTATAAATAGAACATTTAACTAATGTATTTGACATCTTTGGACGCATAGTTCTCAGATCATGGGGGCTGGCCATTCGGCCATGCCTGAACCTTTAACTTATGTATTTTCAACGGTGGAGTTTCTGCACACCATAGATTAAGGGTGTGGAGCTCTGCTGTAGCTCAAGTATTAATGCAATTCTATTTTCTTTTATTCAATTCTATCTTATTCTTATTCCAAGATATTCATTTGCACCCAAGAACATGATGAATGTGATGATTATGTGACGCTCATCATCATTCTCAATTATGAACGCGCGTGATTGACAACCACCTCCGTTCTACATGCAACCGAGCTTGAATGTGTATCTCTCAGATTCCTCAACAGAATCTTCGTGGTATAAGCTAGATAGATGGCGGCATTTATGAGGATCCGGAAAGTCTAACCTTGTCTGTGGTATTCCGAGTAGGATTCCGGTAATGAATGACTGTGACGTGCTTCAGACTCGCAAGTGCTGGGCGTTAGTGACAGATGCAAAAGAATCAAGGGATTCTATTCCAGTAGGCGTGGGAACCAACCAGTGATTAGCCGTGCTGTGACAGAGCGCGTGAGCGTAGTTTTCACTGCGAGGATGGGATGTAGCCTTCGGCCAGGTGATGCCTCCAGACGATTAGCCATGCGAGTGACAGCCGCAGAGGACCATTTTCCCGTGAGGATAGAAAGTAGCCATCGTCGAACGGTGAACCCCTATACACAGCTTGCCATGGAAAGGAGTAAGAAAGATTGAGTTGAAGCAGTCGGAAAGTAGGCGTCCTTGAGCCATACAGTATCTCCATATGCTTATCTGAAATTCCTACCAATGAATCTGCATAAGTATCCCTTTTATTATTTCTTTTTATTATTTGATTTTCTAAATTCCATAATTTTATCTGCCTAACTGAGATTTACAAGGTGACCATAGCTTGCTTCATACCAACAATCTCTGTGGGATCGACCCTTACTCACGTAAGGTTTATTACTTGGACGACCCAGTACACTTGCTGGTTAGTTGAACAGAGTTGTGTTCACTCGTGCCAATTTCAAATTCCATAATTTTACAAGGAGTGCAACTTAAAGAATAAGGATCACAATTTCGTCCACCAGGCACACGAATAATTGTAAATTAACAAAAGATCTATGTAATTGGAATAAAAACCTTGACCGGGAGTAGATTAATTGGAAGTTTTATCCTTGTTGGATTTTTCCAAGTGGAATAGCAAGAGGTCGTTGTTTTCAATTAGTTAACCCTTACTAAATAAAGGAAAGTCAAATGATTGAGCTAACTCTTATTCACAATTCCTAATCCTCTCCCATGGAAAGGGTTAGCGTTAGTGCCTAGAGAGTTAGCCTACAACTTCCAATTTAACTAATCACTTGAGTATTCCAACTCAAAGGTCTCCTTTTAATCAACCCCCAAGTCAAGTTAGGAGTCTACTCCATTGACATGAATACTACGTTCACAAATAATAACTGAAAATTGATTAAAGGTAAAAATAGTTCTTTGCATTAATAAATACTAAAAAAATCCAATTGTAATTCTAAACAAAGATTAAAGATATGAAAGAGTAAGGGAAAAAAGGGAAACAAACTAGAATAGCAACTTCAACGGAGGTGATGACTCTTCTCAATATCCAAAGCAAAGCATCAAAAGCAGCAAAACTAGAAATCTATGAATGTGAGGAAAAACCTAGAGGAAGTAGTAATTTCTCTCTAAGATTCTAATCTAAAACTAAAACTATGCGAATGAGAATGTGTGTTGAATCTCTGCCTGTCCCCTGGCTCTAGTCTGTATTTCTGGGCCGAAAACTGGGTCCAAACTCGGCCCGAAATCGCCCCCAGTATTTTCTACGTTTTCTACACGTGGCGCATGTCATGCTTACGTGTCAGTCACGCATACGTGTCGATGGTCATCTTCACATGTCACGCGTACACGTCAGGTATGCGCACACATCGCCGTGCAAACTCCAATTCACGCGCACGCGTCAGGTACGCGCGCGCGTTGCTCCTCGCTGGCTATCTCCTTTAATTCTTATGCTCCTTCCATTTATGCGAGCTTCCTCTCCATCCTCTAAGTCATTCCTGCCCTATAAAGCCTGAAAATACTTAACGCACAGATCAAGGCATTGAATAGTATAAAGGGACACTAAAAATATACAATTTGAAGGCTTAGGAAGCAAGTTTTCAATCATAGAACAAAATTAGGAAGAAATTGTAAAATTATGCAAATAGTATGAATAAGTGTGCAAGGACTTGATAAAGACCCCTCAATTGAGCACAAGATGAACCATAAAATAGTGGTTTATCAATCTCCCCACACTTAAACACTAGTATGTCCTCATGCTAAGCTCAAGGAGATCAAAAGAATAAATGGGGGCAAGTAAGACTCATGAAATGCAACTTATATATGAATGCAACTATATGCTAAGATGTTTCTATCTACTTGGTTAAAAGTAAACAAGTTCTCCAAGACAAATATAAATCAAATTCCACTAATTTAAATCATACAATAAAAGACAAGCAAACTTGCAAGTAGATAGGTCATGAAAGCAGGGAACATAGAATTAGCATTGAACCCTCACTGGTAGTGTATATGCACTCTAATCTCTCAAGTGTCTAGGGTTAATCACTCTACTATTCTCTAGTCATGCTTTCTCAAACTTGTTCTTTGTCTAACCAATCAACAAACATTTAATGTACCAATGCAAATATCATGAGGTCTTTTCAAGGTTGTAATGGGGCTAAGGTAAGGGTGAGGATATATGTATGGCTAAGTGAGCTGTCAATTGAATCTTTGACTAACCTAAGTTCTCACCTAACACACACACACACACACTTCATGTAATTCTAAGATCATGCCTATCTATCCGAAATTCCCACTTTTGCATCACATACTTATGTATCAACTTTTAATTTCACCTCATATGCATTGATCTTTTATTAAACTTAGCATTGGGGTAATTTTATCCCCTATTTATTTATTTATTATTATTATTATTTTTTTAACATGAAAGCAAACATAACATTTCAATGCATATGTTTTTTTTTCCTTTTTCACATGAGTAGGTACCCAAATTCCCAATATTTAATTAAAGTAGAAACATAACACATTCCTATCAACTCATGTTCTCATAATTTTCCCCACACTTAGTTAACATACTATCTTAAGCTAACCAAAGATTCAAATCAGGTAATTAATTGCTTTTTCGCTTAAGGCTAGTGATGTGGTAATATAAAGAACAAATGGGGATTAAAAGGCTCAAAGTGGCAAACAAAGGTAATTGAAATGGTAGGCTATTTGGGATAAGTGAGCTAATAACAAATGATGGCCTCAATCATATGTATGCATGTAGATACACTAACAATGGACATATAGAATGGAACAAAGCAAAGATTGCAATTGTAGAGAAGCAAACACACAAGAGTAAAATATTATGGTTAAATAATGTAGCCATATAATTAGGCCTAAAAACTCACGGGTTGTGTGTTCTTAGCTCAAAACCATGTTCCAAATTACAGTCTTCAGACAGGTTTAACATAGAATTTTAATTTGAATTAGTAAAATTTTAAAAAAATAGGGTCTTAAAAAGAAACTTATTATTTTTCAACCAAGTAGAACATACATGCAAACACTTATTATTATGCAATCTATCCTATCTAACAAGAGAAAAATAACCTATTAGTGTTGAGAGAAAGCAATTACCTCTGGAAGCCAGGTACTGACCAACCTCCCCACACTTATAGCTTGGCGCCGTCCTTGGTGCCATCAGTCAGGAGCAAAGGAGGTTGGTGACAGCATCTCCACAGTCGGGGTCGTCATGACTCCCGGTGCTGGTAGTTGAAGTGGAGTCCAGAGTATCTGGTCTTCTTGAGGTAGGTGGTTGCTAATAATTAGCTCCTTGAGGTAGTTAAATCGGCGCTTGTTACGGCGCTCCATTCTCTTTGCTCGCCGGTCCTGCTGGTCTAACCTCTGAAGTATGTGAAGGAGCAGCTGATGTGTTGAAGGTGCTTGTGGTGTGGAAGGAGAGGGAATGCTGCTGGCCGGGTCTTCAGTCTGGCTTGCAGTGGCTGCTGGGGATCTGATGTACTTCCCACTCGGAACATACTAATTATCCCGAGGGATCATGGCCTTAGTGTTCCCAGCTCTATAGGAAACTCTGGCTGCTAAAACTAGATCTGAAACCAAGCGGCAAAGGGTAGGTTGCTCGCAATCTGTACGTGTCCCATGGCTTGCCGGAGGTGTCTCGGTAAGTAGAGAGGCTGGTTTGTAAGGATACACCAGATAAGAACAGCCATGTCCGCAGTGAAGGAGGACTCGTGAGTGCTCGGAAAGAAATAGTGGGACATGATCTGTGCCCACACTCGAGCCTCCATGGTAAGTGTGGAGGCCAATATGCCCTTAGGTTGGGATCGATAGTACCCATAGATCCATCTGCTACCAGGTTATGCTATAACTCTGAGGACGTCGTCCCAGTCAAATTGGTATGTCTGGTGCTTGACAGAGGCTTCTTGGTATGTGTCCAATCCTTTTGGAGCAAGGGGGAAATCTAAAGCTCACTGGATGGCCCCTTCAGATATAGGGACTTGCTTCTGACGGACATAGACAGACTGCATGGTTGGCATGTGAAAATTGGAGTTTAATTCAACTACCCATGAGAGGTTGACCTGCCGTGGCTGCCTCCGTAAGAATTCCCATTGTCTGCGCTCAATGCGGAGCTCTACAAGATCAACAATGTGGGTAGGGAGGATGACTAGGTGCTCATTGTTGTAGTTTCGCTCAGCTAGGATGGGGAACATCTGCTCACAGTAGTGGTTAGTGAACCGCACAGTGTCCTTTGTTGGAAAGGCTTTCTTGGTTTCATCGACCTTGATGATCCTCTTGACTCGCTTTGTTGAAGGCTTGACTGATGTCAAGGATGGTTCCGCAGCTGGTGCTCTTTTCGTTCCTTTCCTCGCCGGTGGCTTGTTAGAGGCTTTCTCTTTACCTTTCCTGGTGGCCTCCTGAAAAGGGAGAAAAGAAAGGGACATAAGATCAAATAGCTAGAACCGGGAGGAGAAAAAAAAGTGATAATCAATGCCAAGGTAAAGAAGAATGTCGTAAACACATGGTCATGAATCCATGTAATTAGGACATCAATGGAAATATAGCATGATAAATTAAGACAATTAGATGCAAGATGTTTATTAGCATGCCAGCAAAGGCATGAGTAGCATAGATCAAGCATCAATAGCTCAATTTGATTATCAAATGTAACTAACTAACAATCACGTTTGTATTGACAATTACATTAAAGCAAGAAAAGATTTCAAGGGTTTTGTGAAAAATAGGCAGTAGAGTAGAAGAATAGAGGAAGTAAGAATTCACAATGCCATAAGGGCTTTTTCACAAACACTTGGTATGCATGAAAAGTAAGTTAGGGAAAGTATGAAATCCAAACATGCATGCAACCCAAAAATTAATATTAATTGGCAAATCAATCCCTAATATGTCCACAAGCAAATAAAGAAGAAAACAATCACCCATTTAAATTTCTAACACCAATTAAAAGAATGCAAAAAGAATAGATAAATAGTAAGAAGGAAGGAAAGAAGATATGAAGAAAGAACCTTGAGAAGAAGATGAAAAGATAGAGGTAATGGAGGATGTGAGTGGGAAAGAAGTAAGAGGAGAAGAAGAACAAGAAGAAGAAAGGAAAGATAGAAAAATGATAGAAGAAGAAAGAAGAAAGAAATTAGGATTGGGGGAGAAAATATAAGAAATCTGGGCGGTGTGCTGTTGTAATTGTGCATTGCATGAGACGCGTATGCGTACGGCACGCGTATGCGTGGGTCGCATAAAGTTCAAGTGACGCGTAAGCGTCAGGGACGCATACGCGTGGTCTCTGTTGGTGCAAATCGCGCGAAGGCAGCCCCGCGCACGGACAACTCTCGGGTTGATACACATGAGGGCTAAAAAGGCAGACGACGCGTGCGCGCAGACAAAGTGAAAATGACGCGCACGCATTAGAGATGCATACGCGTGATGAAGATTGTGCTTCTAGCACAATTCCAGCCCAAAGCCAGCACAACTTTCGGGAAGAACTCCCATTTACGCTGATTTCCAGGGTCACACGTACGTGTCATAGACGCTTACGCATAAGTGGCGAACAACGCAAGCGACGCGCACACGTCAAGTACGCGATCGCGTGGGCTTGTTGGTGCGCAAATCACACTTCCAGCGCCAATCCTGCCCAACTCACTATTACTTCCTTGGTGTTGCAAATACATGCACGACACGTACGCGTCAGCAACGCTTGCGCGTTGAACACCCCTTTCTTTCTTTTTTTAATGCAGAATGCAGATGAATATGCAGAAATTATGAATGATCACTAGGAAAAACAAAATAAAATGGAATGAGGAATGAAGAGGATCGATCATACCATGGTGGATTGTCTCCCACCTAGCACTTTGCTTTTACGTCCTTAAGTTGGACGGTCCACAAGCTCAGTCTTTTGCTGTTGGTGGATCCTCCAAGAGGAAGATCTCTAACTCCTTGTTGTCCTTCATCTTCTCACCATGATACAGCTTCAGGTGATGTCCATTGACTTTGATGAAATTGGAGCTTGAAGGATGACTCAGGTGAAAGACTCCGTATGGCTTTGCCTTTTCCATTCTGTAGGGACCTTCCCATCTAGATCTCAGCTTGCCTGGCATGAGTTTTAGCCTGGAGTTGTAGAGAAAAACCACATCCCCAGGTCGGAACTTTCGCCGCTTGATGTTCTTGTCATGCACAGCCCTCACCTTCTCATTGTATAGCCTGGAGTTCTCATACGCTTCTAGGCAAAGGCACTCCAGTTCTTGTAGTTGCAACTTCTTCTCAGCCCCTGCTTTCTCGAATCCCATGTTGCACTCACGCACTGCTCAGAAAGCCTTGTGTTCTACCTCCACCAGAAGGTGACAATCCTTTCCGTAGACTAGGCGGAAGGGACTCATTCCGCTGGGTGTCTTGTACGCAGTCTGATATGGCCAGAGTGCATCTGCATGCCTGGTGCTCTAGTCTTTCCTATGAGGCTTGACGACCTTCTCCAGGATACGCTTGATCTCTCTGTTTGACAGCTCGGCTTGTCCATTAGTCTGGGGGTGGTATGCTGTGGCCACCTTATGAACAATTCCATGTTTCTTCAGTAGGCCTGTCAATCTCCTGTTACAGAAGTGAGTGCCTTGATCACTCACGATTGCTCGTGGTGATCCAAAGCGATAGATAATATTATGTCAAACAAAGGAGACAACTATGTTAGCATCGTCAGTACGGGTAGGAATTGCTTCCACCCATTTAGAAACACAATCTACAGAGGGTTTGGAAATGGACCTATGAAGTTAATGCCCTGAGACATTAAAATTTCACAGAACAACACAGGTTGTTGGGGCATTTCATCCCTCCTTGATATAGTTCCAAACCTTTGGCAGCGTGAACAAGATTCACAAAAAGCAGTAGCATCCTTTAACAGTGTGGGCCACCAGAATCCACATTCTAAAATTTTTCTAGCTGTTCTTTGAGGGCGAAAGTGTCCACCACTCTCAGAAGAGTGGCAGACCTCTAAAATGGACTGTAATTCTGAGTGAGGCACACACCGTCTAATTACCTGGTCAGCACCACATCTCCATAAATATGGGTCATCCCATATATAATATTTAAACTCGCTTTTAAGCTTGTCCTTCTAATGTTTAGTAAAATCAGGAGGGAAGGTGCGACTGACAAGGTAGTTAGCTATAGGTGCGTACCAAGGAACTACTTCAGATATTGTGTGCAAGCTATCAAATGGAAAAGCATCATTAATAAGAGTGGAGTCATCCTTGATGTGGTCTAGGTGACTCAAGTGGTCCGTCACTAAATTCTGTGAACTACTCCTATCCTTAATTTCTAAAT
Organism: Arachis stenosperma; assembly: GCF_014773155.1. Classification (NCBI taxonomy): domain Eukaryota; kingdom Viridiplantae; phylum Streptophyta; class Magnoliopsida; order Fabales; family Fabaceae; genus Arachis; species Arachis stenosperma. Next base: position 85,139,631 of record NC_080379.1, read on the forward strand.
TAAATTCTTGCAGCAACAATATCCAATGTATGAGCCTTGGTTTGGACTCTTTCTTAGCTAATAGATATTTTAGAGCTGCATGGTCTGAGTACACTACCACCTTAGTACCAAGTAAGTAGGCTCGGAATTTATCCAGAGCAAAAATAATTGCCAGAAGCCATTTTTCAGTGGTAGTATAATTAGACTAAGCAGTGTCTAATGTCTTAGATGCATAGGCAATAATAAAAGGGTCCTTACCTTCGTGCTGAGCCAGCGCCGCTCCTACTGCATAATTTGAGGCGTCACACATTATCTCAAATGGTTGACTCCAGTCAGGTCCTCTCACAATAGGGGCTTGGGTCAAGGTGGTCTTCAGCTTATCAAACACCTCCTTGCAGTCCATACTCAGCTCGAACTCAACATCCTTCTGCAGCAGTCGGGATAAGGGCAATGCTACCTTACTGAAGTCCTTGATAAAGCTTCGGTAGAAACCTACATGGCCAAGAAATGAGTGGACTTCCCTCACAGAAGAGGGGTAAGGTAACCCAGAAATGACATCTACCTTTTGCTGGATCAACTGAAATACCAGTATTAGAAACAACATGTCCTATAACAATACCTTGTTGGACCATAAAATGAGATTTTTCAAAATTTAATACAAGGTTTGAACTAAAACTCCTGTCTAATACTCTAGCTTAACTATCCAAGCAAAGGCTAAAAGAATCACCATACACACTAAAGTCATCCATAAAAACCTCCATACAGTTCTTAAGAATATCTGAGAAAATACTCATCATGCATCTTTGGAACGTTGCCGGTGCATTACATAAGCCAAAAGGCATCCTTTTATACGCATATGTTCAAAAAGGACATGTAAAAGTAGTTTTCTTCTGATCCTCAGGAGCTATATGAATCTGAAAATAGCCAGTGTAACTATCTAGGAAACAGTAGTGTAATTTACCTGACAGGCGATCAAGCATCTGAGTGATAAAGGGCAAGGGGTAGTGATCTTTGTGGGTAGCTTGGTTGAGACACCTGTAATCAATGCATACCCTCCAGGCGTTCTACACTCTAGCTGTAATGAGCTCTCCATGCTCATTCTTAACTGTTGTGACTCCAGATTTCTTTCGAACCACCTGTACTGGGCTGACCCATTCACTATCCGAGATTAGATAGATGATGTCAGCTGCAAGCAATTTGGTTACTTCCTTCTTGACCACCTCTAGAATGGTGGGGTTTAGCCGCCTTTGAGGTTGGCGGAAAGGCCTTGTTCCTTCTTCTAAAAATATCCGGTGTTCACAGACTTGAGGGCTGATGCCAATGATATCTACCAAGCTCTACCCAATGGCTTTCTTGTGTCTTCTTAGCACACTAAGTAGCTGCTCCTCCTGTTGGAAGTAAGTTCCCTTGCAATGATAATGGGGAGCTTCTGATTATCCTCAAGGTAAGCATACTTGAGGTGGGGTGGGGGGCTTCAGCTACATTTTCTACTCATGGCTGGGTTCCTGATCATCTGGAGCCAGTTGTGGTGGCAAGGTAACTTCAGTAAGCTCTGGGGGTGTCCCCGCACTTGCCTCTTGCTCCAGAAGCGTCTCATCTACCTTTGCTTGGTAAACTTCAGCCACAGTCTCATCAATAATGTCACACTGGAAGATGGAGTGATCTTCCGGTGGGTGCTTCATAGCTTCATCTAGGTTAAAACTCACTGTTCCGCCATGTATCCCAAAGGAGTAAGTCCTTGAGAAGGCATCCTATTTGAACCTTGAAGTCTTCAGAAATGGCCTTCCAAGCAGGATGGATGATGGTCTTCCTGATTCACTAGGGGGCATCTCCAAAATGTAGAAATCAATAGGAAATGTCAGCCCTTTAATGCTTACTAGTATGTCCTCAGCAATTTCAGGCACTGAAATGATGCTCTTATCTACCAAAATAAAACGTACTGCCGACCTTTTTAAGGGAGGGAGCCTCAAAGCATCATATACCGATAATGGCATAATACTCACACACGCGCCTAAATCACACATGCAGTAAAAAAATTGTACACCATTAATAACATAAGTAACTATGCATGGACCCGGATCCCCACATTTTTCCGGTATGGCACCCATTAAAGCGGAAATAGAGCTACCTAGAGGAATAGTTTCTAAGTCATTTATTTTATCTTTATGCATGCACAAATCTTTTAAAAACTTAGCATATTTAGGTACTTGCTGAATGGCATCAAAAAGGAAAATTGTTACCTCAACCTTTTTGAATATTTCTACCATTTTGGGGTCTAGCTCCATCTGCTTTCTGGGCCTCCTAGCAAGGTGTGGAAAGAGGATAGGGATGGCGTCTCTTGTAGCTTCAGCTTCCTTTGGTGCACTATTCTCTGGTTGGGCTGCTTCTTCTTCAACCATGTCTTATATTCCATCCTCCTCTTCAGCATCTTCTACCTCAACAACATCTTCAACTTGAAAGTTCTTCTTTAAGCTTGGCTCCTCATGACTCTTCCCTTGCAGTGTGGTTCTGGATGCCAATCTGGAAAGTTGAGTAGAATCAATCAACTGGCATACCTTGAATCTAACCGACAATCCTTTCTTTCTATTCACTCCCAAGGTCGATGGGTCTCATAGCAAACCAGTCATTCAACTCGCTTCGGAGTAAGAATCTTTTCTCTGGGTTATGGCCTGTCAGGCCTCGTTTTACCCTATCTCGAATGCTTCTCGGTTCCATCCCATCCACACCACGCCCTTGTTTCTCCCGCTAGAGCTTGCCTAGCTGTCCTCTGCCGACAGAAACCCGTTTCAAAGTGATGGCATTGATGCCACCTTTGGGGTTGGGTAAGGGTTGAGAAGGAATTGCACTGGAGCTTGAAGGTTGATTGTTGGAGGTAATTAGTGAATCCATCTGGGAGATGAGAGCTTGTGTTGTGGAACTAAGACCATTTATGGAGGAGTTAATTGTATTCTGAATGTCTTGGTGTCCTTGCGTCATAGTGCGGAGCATCTCATCATTAGAAGAAGAAGGGGAGTAAGTGATTTGAGGGGCCTGCTGTTGGTTATTCTGAGGGACTTGGGACTGCCTTTGGTGAGGTCCTCTATAAGGCTAGTTTTGGTTCTACTGTCTGTTGTTGTTGTTGTTGTTGTTGTTGTTCCACCTCTGATTTCCATTGTTGTTTCTGCCTTCTCTGTTGTAGTTGTCCCTCCATCCTTGGTTGGAGTTATCCCTCCATCCCTGGTCGGAATTATCTTTCCATCCCTGGTTGGAGTTGTCTTGCCAACCTTGATTGTAGTTTCCACCTTGGTTGTAATTGTCGCCTTGTTGATAGTGTCCTTGATTCGGGCGGTCATAGAAATTATGAGTGGCTGCCAAGGTATTGTCTTCTTGTTGGAGCTGCGGATATTCATCCGTGTAATACATATAATCGGCACATATTTCGCACACTCTTTAAGGAACCAACTGTTGACTCTGTTGTGATGGGGGAGGCTGAGGTTGTTGTTGATGCAGATGTATCTGCTTCAATAGGTTGGTCATCTCACACAGAGACTGTGTGAGAGCAGTATTCTCACTACTAGAGGAAACTTACATAACAGCCTCGGGATGGTTGTTCCTGTGCCTGGTGTTCCGAGTAGACTCAGCTAGGTTGGTGATTAGTTATCATGCTTCATCCGCAGTCTTGTACTTTTTCAGAGAACCATTACTCACACCATCTAATGTAGTCTTGTCTTGAGGCTTCATGCCTTGTGTGAAGTAGCTGATCAATACCAGTTTGTCAATTATGTGGTAGGGACAAGTGTCTAGGAGGTTCCTAAAGTGCTCCCAATACTCATATAGAGTCTATGAGTCACCTTGAATAATGCAGGAGATTTATTTCCTTAGTCTATCAGTCACTTCAACTGGAAAGTATTTTTCTAAGAATTCTCTCCTGAGCGTATCCCAGTTGGTAACAACTGCTTCAGGTTGAGTGTAGTACCACTCCCTCACCTTTCCATCAAGAGAAAATGGGAAGGCGGATAGCAGAATAGTAGTCTCATCTGCACCATGACGCCTAATAGTAGAGCAGGCTATCTGAAAATCTATGAGGTGCTTGAGAGGCTCTTGAGTAGCCAAGCCATGAAACTTAGGCAATATATTGAGTAGCCCAGTTTTCAGTTCAACATCTGCACCGAGATTTAGATGACGCGCTTGGAAAGGTGGTAGTGTAAAGTCCGGAGCTCCTTCTTCCTGGAGAGTAACCCTTCGGGGTGATGCCATGTTATCTGCGCATAGATCAGTAGAATCAGTAGAAGAGGAGCTTGTTTCTCCCTTAAATGACGCATTAGATTCGTCCTCAGATAGGACTGGTAAATTAGTAGTAACCACTTCACCACCCTCAGAGGCTAACGAATGCCGAGCTCGCCTTATACGTGAAAGAGTTCTTTCAATTTCCGGATCAAAAGCGGCTAAGCTCGAATCAGGTAGTGAACACGTCATTCAATGAAGGAAACATACAGCTCATGGTAATAAAAATAAAAATAAGATATGAAAATATGTAAATAAAAATATTTACACTAATCAATAACTTAGAACATTGTTGTAACTCCCAGCAACGGCGCCAAAAATTGACGTACGGAAAATCATCGATCAAGAATTTATTTCAAAAATCAGCGTTGTGAGTACAGTTCTTAATCAATAAAAATTCCGTGTATCAATTTAAAATGGTTGTCAAAAAACTTAGAAAGAAATACTGGGAGTAGAAATCCCAGGTCGTCTCCCAACGAGTTGCTAAGAGGGTGCAGATTATTGATTAGGTGTTTTCTTAGAAATTTGGAGTCTGGGGAATGGGCACACAAATAATTATAAATTAACAAAAGATCTATGTAATTGGAATAAAAACTTTGGCCAAGGGTAGATTAATTGGAAGTTCTATCCTTGTTGGATTTTCCCAAGTGGAATAGCAAGAGGTCGTTGTTTTCCCTTACTAAATAAAGGAAAATCAAATGATTGAGCTAACTTTTATTCACAAGTCCTAATCCTCTCCCTTGGGAAGGGTTAGCGTTAGTGCCTAGAGAGTTAGCCAACAACTTCCAATTTAACTAATCACTTGACTATTCCAACTCAAGGGTCTCCTTTTAATCAACCCCCAAGTCAAGTTAGGAGTCTACTCCATTGACATGAATACTACATTCACAAACATATAAGGGGAATAAGAAGAAGACATGATAAATTAAATTGATTAAAGGTAAAAATAGTTCTTTGCATTAATAAATCCTAAAAATAATGCAATTGTAATTCTGAACAGAGATTAAGGATATGAAAGAGTAAGAAAAAAAGGGAACAAACTAGAATAGCAACTTCAATGGAGGTGATGACTCTTCTCAATATCCAAAGCAAAGCATCAAAAGCAGCAAAACTAGAAATCTATGAATGTGAGGAAAAACCTAGAGGAAGTAGTAATTTCTCTCTAAGATTCTAATCTAAAACTAAAACTATGCGAATGAGAATGTGTGTTGAATCTCTGCCTGTCCCCTGGCTCTAGTCTGTGTTTCTAGGCTAAAAACTGGGTCCAAACTCGGCCCGAAATTGCCCCCAGCGTTTTCTACACGTGGAGCATGTCACGCATACACGTCAGTCACGCATACGCGTCAGTCACGCGTACGCGTCAGTCACGCGTACGCGTCGATGGTCATCTTCGCATGTGACGCGTACACGTCAGGTACGCGCACGCGTCGCCATGCAAACTCTGATTCCCGCGCACGCGTCAGGTACGCTCGCGCGTCGCTCCTCGCTGGCTATCTCCTTTAATTCTTATGCTCCTTCCATTTTTGCAAGCTTTCTTTCCATCTTCTAAGTCATTCCTGCCCTATAAAGCCTGAAAACACTTAACGCACAGATCAAGGCATCGAATGGTATAAAGGGACACTAAAAATTCACAATTTAAAGGCTTAGGAAGCAAGTTTTCAACCATAGAATAAAATTGGAAAGGAATTGTAAAATCATGCAAATAGTATGAATAAGTGTGCAAGGACTTGATAAAGATCACTCAATTGAGGACAAGATGAACCATAAAATAGTGGTTTATTAGAAGCCTTAACTGTTTCTACCATATTATTTACACCAATTTACTGCTTGCTTTTCGATATTCTAAAATTACTGAAATTACATCATTTTTTGTTTGTCTAACTAAGTAAATCATTTAACCATTGTTGCTTAATCCATCAATCCTCGTGGGATCGACCCTCATTCACTTGAGGTACTACTTGGTACGACCCGGTGCAGTTGCCGGTTAGTTTGTGGTCATAAATTCCGCACTAGCACACTGCCCTGTTTTTCAAAGAAAACCTTGTTTTTAACTGTTTTACCTTTCCGGCAAGCTTATAAAATTCCGTAACGCTTACCTAAGATGTCTCAACATTGAAAAATATTTTGAAAAGATAAGATTTTGAAATTTGATTTTGAAAAAGATAAGATAAATTTTGTTTTTGAAAAAGATAAGAGTTTTGAAAAGGACATGATTTTTATTTTTGAAAAGATTTGATTTTTTGAAAACTTGACAACTAAAATATGATAAGATAAAAATTTTGAAATTAAAATCTAAATTTTTATTTTAAAATTTCGAAAATATAGTAAAAAGATAAGAAAATATATTATTTTTTGATTTTTGAAATTAATGATGAAAGAGAAAAACACAAAAAAGACACAAAACTTAAAATTTTTAGATCTAATGTACCCAATTTTTGAAAATTTGGAGGGAAAACACAATGGGACACCAAACTTAAAAAATTTAAAATCAAAACACAAAAAAGACTCAAGATCACTTTGAAGACTAACAAGAACACAAAGAACAAAATTCAAAGATTCAAAGAACTCAAGAACATAAAAAGAACACCAAACATAAAATTTTTAGAAAATCAAGACACAATTTTCGAAAATTAAAAGGAAAGTAACAAGAAAATATCAAACTTAAAGACTTGACACAAGATTTAAATAAAGAAAAATTATTTTTGAAAAATTTTTTAAAGAAAGATTCAAACGAACAACAATTACCAAGAACAAAAACAAAAATACTCAAACTAAGAACAAAGATTAAACAAAGAAAATAAAAATATTTTTGAAAAACTTTTTTTTTTCCGAAAATTTGAAGAAGAAGAAAATAAAATAAAAGACTCAACAAGAACACAAACAAAGACTCTCAAACAGAAAGCTAAGGATTCTTGAAAATAAACTTTTTGAAAAAGGTTTTTAGAAAAATTTTAAAATTTTCGAAAAAATAAGGAAGAAGAAAACAAAAATTAAAAGACTCAATTAGGAATGATAAAGAAAAGAAAATAAAAATTACCTGATCTAGGGAGCAACAATTTGTTAATTTGTCCAAACTCAACAATCCTCGGCAACGGCGCCAAAAATATGGTGCATACGATTCCCTACACCTTTGTACTATTGTACCAGCAAGTGCACTGGGTCGTCCAAGTAATATCTGAGCAAGTCAGGGTCGATCCCACGATGATTGTGGTTTGAAGCAAGCTATGGTTAAGCATGTCTTAGTCAGGCAGATCAGAAGGTTGTTGGATTATGGAGTTTAGGATTTTTATAACAGGGTGCTAATACTTTAAAGATAGAGTTGAGAATTGGAGTCGCTTTGCCTTTATGAATTAACTCTACTACTACTGTCTTCTTTGCTTGTAAATGATCTTCTTCATGGGCCATGGTCATTGATCTCCTCTGGTACAGATTGAACGCTGATGGAGCACAGAAGTTGGTGAATTAAAAATTATTAAAATGATTATGTTGTAAGTATAGTTCTTAACTCACCAAAAATCTGCCTATCAATTTAAAATGTGTCACAGAAAATTTAAATTAAAAATTACTGGGAGTATGAATCCCAGGTCGTCTCCCAACGAGTTGCAGAAAGTGTGCTATTTTATTAACCAGAGGTTTTCAAAGAAGTGAATTGAGTAACAGGAAAATTAAAGTTAATAGAATTGAATAATGTAAATAAAAAGCCTTGACTGGGAGTTGATCAGTTAGAATCTCTAATGTTGTTGGAATTCTCTCAAAGTAATTGATAATTAAAGATTGGTTTGTTTAATTATCCTTTACTAAGTAAGGGAAAGTCAAACAAATTGGAATGCCATGTCTGTTCACAAGTTGCAATTCAATTAATAAAAATGAGTTGGTATTAGTGACTAGAGAGCAATCCAATAATTATCCCAATTAAAAATTCTCTTTCAATCCTTCCAACTCAAGAGTTCCTTTCAATCAACTCCCCATCAAGTGAGGGGAACTACTCGCTCATTGTAAATAACAAATCCATAACATATGAAAAGGAATTAAAAGAAGACATGATTATTGGAATGTAAAATGGATTAAAATGAAAGGAATAATTCTCGTATTAAATAATCATAAAAATATTCAAATGACAAAATTGAACAAAGCAAAGAACATGGAAGAATAAAACCAAGTTAAGAGAACGAACTAGAATGACGAAGTCTTGATGAGGAAATAACTCTTTTCAATGTTCCAATACTAAGATCAAAATTGAAAATTAAAGGAAATAACTCTGTTCACAAGTCTTGATGAAAATTGCGTGAGCCATGCGACCGCGTCACTTCTTGCTGGTTATCTCCTCAAATTCTTGTGTTCCTTCCATTTTTCGCTAGCTTCCTTTCCAACCTCTAACTCATTCATGCCTTGTAAAGTCTGAAACACTCAACACAAAGATCACGGCATCGAATGAGATAAAGGAGAATTAAAAGTACATAATTAAAGCCTTTAGAAAGCAGTTTTCAAACATGTAATGAATTCAGGAAGGAAATCTAAATGCATGCTATTTTGATGAACAAGTGGGTAAGGATCATGATAAAACCACACAATTAAACACAATATAAACCATAAAATAATGGTTTATCAACCTCCCCACACTTAAACATTAGCATGTCCTCATGCTTAATTGAAGGAGATAAAATGAATAAGTATGAACATGTAGAAACCCATGCAATGCAATCCTATATATATAAACAAATGCAACTATATGATTCTTGCCCACTTGATCAAAAGTAAATAAGCTCTTCAAAACAATTACAAATCAAATTCTACTAATTCTATCATTTTACAGTGACACAGATAAAAATGCAAGAAGATAGCTCATGAAAGCAGGGAACATGAAAATTCAAGCATTGAACCCTCACTGATAATGTATGTAGCTCTAATCTCTAGTGTATAGGGTAATCGCTCTATCCTTCTCTAGTCATGCTTTCTAACTTTTGTTTTTCTCCTAACCAATCAACAACAATTAATATACCAATGCAAACATCATGAGGTCTTTTCAAGGTTGTAATGGGGCCAAGGTGAGGGTATGGATATACATTTGGTTAAGTGAGCTGATAAATTGAATCTTTAATTAACCCAAGCTTCAACCCAACCTATATATTTTAATGTAATCTTAAAGTTCATACCTAGCTACCCAGAATTCCCTTTTCCAATCCATACTCATGTTTCAACTTATATTTTGGTTCTATCATATGTGCATTGATCTTTGAATTCTGAATTCAACATTGGGGAAATTTTGTCCCCTTATTTATTCATTTATTTATTTAGTATTTTTTTTGAAAGATTAAAATAAATATATTTTATCAATGCACATGGATTTTCGGTTCTTGTAGTTTCACATGAGTAGGTATCCAAATTCCTATTAAATGACATATTTCTTTAACAACCTTTGTTCCCACAATTTCCCATACTTAACTAGCACACACAATTTTATCTTAAGCTAACCAAAGATTCAATTTGGGATATACAATTGTTTTACAGCTTAAGGTTATTAATGTGGTAGAATATAGAACATATGGGATTTAAAGGCTCAAAGTGGTTAACAAAGGTAATTGAAAAGGGTAGACTTAATTTGGATAAGTGAGTTTAAACAAATAATGGCCTCAATCATGTGCAAGCATGCAAATATAATAAATATTAGACATATAAGATAAAACAAAATATAGATTACAATCATATAGAAGTAAACACACAAGAATAAAATAATTATGGTTAAATAATGTAACCATACATAAAGGCTCAAATCTTTCATAGGTTGTGTGTTCTTTAGCTCAAACATCATGTTCCAAATACAACTCAAGCAAATTTATCATAGAAAATTTTTGAAAAATTAGTGAAATTTTTGTTCCAAAGATAGAGTCTTAGAAGAAACTTATTGTCTTTTCAATCAAGTAGAACATGCATGCAACTATCCTAACCTATGCAATTTATTCTATTCTATAAAAGAAAGAAAATCTAACTAAAATATCCTAATTATTGGTGCTAGAGAAGAGAAATTACCTCCGGAAGTTAGGTACTGACCGACCTCCCCACACTTAAGGCTTTGCGCCGTCCTCGGTGCCATCTGTCAGGAACAAGGGTGGGCTGCTAGCAGTATCTCGACAATCGGGATCGTCATGGCTCCCTGTGCTAGTGAAAGAAGTGGATTCCGGGGTGTCGGAGTCTTTGCAATCTCCTCTAAGTAGCTCCCTAAGGTGTTTGAATCGTCGGTTATTGCGGCGCTCTCTCAATTTAGCTTTGTGTTCTTTCCGATCCAACCGTTTGATTATCTGCTGGAGCAATTCATCAGTTGTAGGTGCTTGTGGTGTTGAAGAAGGATCATCTTCAACTGGAGCAGTAGGGAGGCTTGTAGTGGCTGCTTGAAGTCTGAGGTATTTCCCGTTAGGGACATACTGATCATTCCATGGAAGCACGGCTTTGGTGTCCCCAGCTCTGTGGGCGACTCTGGCTGCTGAGACAAGATCGGAGACCAAGGCGGGAAAAGGTAAATTGCCCGCAATTTGTACGTGTCCCATAGCATTCCGGATATGGCTTGAGAGATTCAAAGGTTGGTCTGTAAGGATGCACCATAGTAGAATAGCCATGTCCACAGTGAAGGAGGACTCGTGAGTGCTCAGAAAGATGTAATGGGACATGATCTGTGCCCATACGCGAGCCTCCAAGGTAAGTGCTGAAGCCAAGATTCCCTTAGGGCGGGTACGGTGGTATCCGTAGATCCAACGGCTGCTAGGTAGTGCGATAACTCCGAGAACGGAGTCTCAGTTAAATTGGTACCTCTGGCGCTTAAGTGTGGCTTCTTGGAAGGCGTCCATTCCTTCTGGAATAGGGGAAAGACTCAGAGCTTGCTGAATGGCTTCTTTCGTAATAGGGACTTGCTTCTGTCGGACATAATCAGACTGTAGGGTTGGCATGTAGAAGTTGGAGTAGAACTCAACTACCCAAGAAAGATTGACCTGCCTTGGCTGTCTCCGTAGGAAACCCCATTGTCTTCGTTCAATTTGCGGCTCAACAAAGGAAGCAATATTGGACGGGAGGATAAGAAGGTATTCATTGTTATAGTTCCTTTCTGCTAGGATAGGGAACATCTGCTCACAGTAGCGATTGGGAAATCGCGCAGTGTCCTTTGCTGGAAAGGCTTTCTCCTTTGCTGGAAATCGCGTGAGTGTGCTGCAGAAGATGGAGGACGCGGTCGCGTGTGGCACGCGGTCGCGTGATAAGGATTGTGCTTTCAGCACCAATCTAGCACCACTCTCGCACAATATTTCATTGTGCACCCTTTTACGTCGAAAACCCAGAACACGCGGCCGTATGGGGCACGCGGTCGCGTGGGAGGCCATACTTCCCATTTGACGCGGACGCGTCAGCGACGCGGTCGCGTGGGTCGATATGTGCCATTAGCACGCCTCCAGCCACGCTCCAGCATGACTCTCTATTCACTTTTATTTTTCCTTTCTCTCCAAGCGACGTGGACGCGTCGCGGATGCGATCGCGTCGCGTAGCGAATATATTTTTTTTATAAAAAACATGTAAATGAAAATGCACGAAAGTACTAATAAAGAGAACAGTTATTGAATAGGAAAAACTAAAAATAAGGAAAAAAACGTTCATACCATGGTGGGTTGTCTCCCACCTAGCACTTTGCTTTAACATCCTTAAGTTGGACGCTCCACCAGCTCAGTCTTCTGCTATGTGGGGATCTTCCAAGAGAAAGATCTCAAACTCCTTGTTTCTCTGCCTCTTCTCGCCATGGTATAGCTTCAGGCGTTGTCCATTAACTTTAATGAGTTCAGAGCTTGAAGGATGGCTTAGGTGATAAACTCCGTATGGTTCTGCCTTCTCTACTCTATATGGACCTTTCCATCTTGATCTCAACTTATCTGGCATGAGCCTTAGTCGAGATTTGTAAAGGAGGACTAAATCTCCAGGTTGGAACTCTTTCTTCTTGATATTTTGATCATGTACAGCCTTCATCTTCTCCTTGTATATTCTTGAGTTCTCATAGGCTTCTAGACGAAGGCTCTCCAATTCTTGCAGTTGCAACTTCCTTTCAACTCCGGCTTTATCAATTCCCATGTTGAACTCCTTAACTGCCCAAAAGGCTCTGTGTTCTACTTCAACTGGAAGATGACAAGCTTTTCCATAAACCAAGCGGAAAGGACTCATCCCAATGGGTGTCTTATATGCTGTTCTATATGCCTAAAGTGCATCTTGTAGCCTGGTGCTCCAGTCTTTTCTATGAGGCTCTACTATCTTTTGTAAGATACGCTTGATTTCTCTGTTTGACACCTCGGCTTGCCCATTAGTTTGGGGATGGTAAGCTGTTGCGACTTTATGGATTATCCCATGCTTTTTCATTAATCATGTTCGTCTCTTATTACAGAAATGGGTGCCTTGATCACTCACGATTGCTCGTGGTCATCCAAAGCGACATATAATATGGTTTCTCACAAAGGAAACAACAGTGTTAGCATCATCAGTACGGGTAGGAATTGCTTCTACCCATTTGGAAACATAATCCACAGCTAACAATATATAAAAATAACCATTAGAATTTGGAAATGGACCCATGAAGTCAATGCCCCAAACATCAAAAATTTCACAGAAAAGCATAATTTGTTGAGGCATCTCATCCCTCCTGGATATATTACCAAATTTCTGGCATGGAAGACAGGATTTACGAAATTCGGCAGCGTCCCTAAAAAGAGTAGGCCACCAGAATCCACAGTCTAAGATCTTTCTAGCTGTTCTTTGAGGACCAAAATGTCCTCCACTCTCAGATGAGTGACAGGCCTCTAAGATAGACTGGAATTCTGATTGAGGCATACATCGTCTAATTACTTGGTCAGTGCCACATCTCCATAAATATGGGTCATCCCATATATAATATTTGGACTCGCTTTTCAGCTTGTCTCTTTGATGCTTAGAAAAATTTGGAGGAAATGTGCGGCTAACCAAATAATTAGCAACAGATGCATACCAAGGGACTATCGTAGATACTGCTTATAGGTTATCAAAAGAAAAATTGTCATCTATAGGAGTAGAATCATCCTTAATATGCTCAAGGCGACTCAAATGGTCTGCCACTAAATTTTGATTACCACTTCTATCCTTTATTTCTAAATCAAATTCTTGTAACAGTAGTATCCAATGTATAAGTCTTGGTTTGGATTCCTTTTTAGCTAATAGATACTTTAAAGCTGCGTGGTCCGAATACACTACTACTCTAGTACCAAGTAGATAAGCTCGGAATTTATCCAGAGCAAAAACAATAGCAAGAAGCTCTTTCTCAGTAGTAGTATAATTGGACTGGGCAGTGTCTAAAGTCTTAGACACATACGCAATAACAAAAGGATCCTTACCTTCATGCTGAGCCAGCGCTGTTCCTACTGCATGGTTGGAAGCATCGCACATGATTTCAAACGGATGGCTCCAGTCTGGTCCTCTCACAATTGGAGCTTGAGTCAGAGCAGTCTTCAGCTTATCAAACCCTTGTTTGCAATCATCACTGAACTCGAACTTAATATCCTTCTGCAGTAATCTGGATAAGGGAAGTGCTACCTTACTAAAGTCCTTGATAAATCTCCTGTAAAAACTTGCATGGCCAAGGAACGAACGGACTTCCCTCACAGAAGAGGGGTAAGGTAAACTAGAAATAACATTCACCTTTGCTGGGTCTACAGAAATACCATTATTAGATACCACATGTCCTAATACAATCCCTTGTTTTACCATAAAGTGACATTTTTCAAAATTTAATACAAGGTTTGTATTAACATATCTATCTAATACTCTAGATAATCCATCTAAGCAAAGGCTAAAAGAATCACCATAAACGCTAAAATCGTCCATAAAAACTTCCATACAATCCTCAATAAGGTCAGAGAAAAGACTCATCATGCACCTTTGGAAGGTAGCTGGTGCATTGCACATGCCAAAGGGCATTCTCTTATAAGCATACGTTCCGAAAGGACATGTAAAAGTGGTCTTTTCCTGATCCTCAGGGGCTATATGAATCTGGAAATAACCTGTGTAACCATTTAAAAAGCAATAATGTGATTTACCTGACAGGTGATCCAGCATTTGATCAATGAATGGAAGTGGGTAGTGATCCTTACGAGTAGCTTGGTTGAGACGCCTGTAATCAATGCAGACTCTCCAAGCATTCTGAACTCTAGTTGCTATGAGCTCTCCATGCTCATTCTTCACTGTAGTGACTCCAGACTTCTTGGGCACCACTTGTACTGGGCTTACCCATTCACTGTCTAAAATGGGATATATGATACCTGCTTCCAATAGTCTGGTCACTTTCTTTTTGACGACTTCCAAGATGGTGGGATTCAATCTTCTTTGGGGTTGACGGACAGGTCTTGCTTCCTCTTCTAAAAATATTATGTGCTCACATACTTGAGGGTTGATTCCTACTATGTCTGCCAAACTCTACCCAATTGCCCTCTTATGCTTCCTCAGCACATCAAGTAACTGCTCTTCTTGTTGAGAAGTAAGTTCTCTTGCAATAATAACTGGAAACTTCTGCTCATCTCCAAGATAAGCATATTTGAGATGTGGAGGGAGGGGTTTCAATTCTAACTTCTGTTCATGGGCAGGCTCTGGAGTATCTGGAGCTTGTGAAAATGATGAAGTGCCCACATTGTCAGTTAAGAGGGTCCCCACACTTGGACCTTGTCTAGTGTGCCTCTCTTCTAACTCTTCCTTGTGAACTTCAGCTACACTTTCATCTATGACATCACACTGGAAGATAGAGCGATCTTCTGGAGGGTTATTAATAACTCCATTCAGATTAAAGATCACAATGCGGCCATCTATTTCAAAGGAGTATGTTCCTGAAAAAGCATCCAATTTGAATTTTGACGTCTTCCAAAATGGTCTTCCAAGTAGGATTGATGATGGCTTATCTGAATCATTATGGGGCATCTCCAAAATATAAAAATCAGTGGGAAATGTAAGCCCTTTAATATTCACCAAAACATCTTCAGCAACTCCAGCCACTGTAATAATGCTTTTATCTGCTAACACAAAACGAGCTGCCGACCTTTTTAAGGGAGGGAGCCTCAAAATATCATATATAGACAAAGGCATTATACTGACACATGCTCTTAAATCACACATGCAATCATAAATTACTACACCACCAATAGTACAGCTAACTATACAAGGACCTGGATCACTACATTTTTCGGGTAGTCCTCCCATTAAAGCAGATATAGAACTACCTAAAGGAATAGTTTCTAATTCATTAATTTTGTCTTTATGGATACATAAATCTTTTAGAAACTTTGCATATTTAGGTACTTGCTGAATAACATCAAAAAGAGGAATAGTTACCTCGACCTTTTTGAATATTTCTACCATTTTAGATCGGGTTCTAGCTGCTTCCTGGGCTTCCTTGCAAGTTGTGGAAATGGAATAGGAGTAGTGTTGTCTGTAGTGTTTGCGCCTTTTGGTGCTTCCTCTTGTGGTTGAGCTATTTCCTCTTCAGCTATGTCCTGTATGCCCTCTTCTTCTTCATCATCTTCTATTTCTACCACCTCTTCAGCCGAGGCGTGTCTGGTGAGCTTGGCTCCTCCTGGTTCCTCTCCTGCAGTGTGGTTCCGGACCTCAGGGTGATGGCATTAATGCCTCCCTTTGGATTGGTTAATGGTTGAGAGGGGATTCCAGTGGAACTTGAAGGTTGGTTACTGGAATTTTGTGAAGCTCTGATCTGTGAGACAAGAGCTTGCAAAGTAGAAGTTAGACCATTCAAACTGGCATTAATACTATTCATGATATTGTTTTCCATGGCCTGCTGTCTTCTCTCAAAAGATTGTAGTAACTCTTCATTATGAGATGAAGAAGAATGATTAAATTGAGAGGTCTGCTGTTGATTATTCTGTGGTCCTTGGTTTTGCCTCAGGTGAGGTGCTCTGTAAGGTTGATTCTGCTGCCTGTTGTTGTTATTATTCCACCTCTGATTTCCCTGATTATCTCTGCCTCCTCTGTTATTGTTGTCCCTCCAATTCTGGTTATAATTGTCTTGCCATCCATGGTTATTGTTTCCACCTTGATTGTACCCTTGGTTGGGGCGGTCATAGAAATTATGAGTGGATGCTACCATGTTGTCTTCTTGTTGGAGCTACGGGCATTCATCAGTGTAGTGGCTATAATCAGCACAGATTCCACAAACTCTCTGGGGGACTAGCTGTTGGTTTTGCTGTGGTGGAGGGGGTTGAGCTTGCTGAGCTTGTTGTTGATTCAATTGCATCTGCTTCAGCAAGTTGGTCATCTCACATATATTCTGAGCTAGAGCCGCAGTCTCTCTGTTAGAGGATACTTCTGCAATGGCTTTTTGAATGGTTTTGCCTTTGCCTTTGGTTCCTAGTAGATTCAGCTAAATCACTGATCAATTGCCATGCTTCATCAGTGGTTTTGTACTTCTTCATAGACCCATTGCTAGCACTTTCCAATGTGGTCTTATCTTGGGGCCTCATACCCTGTGTGATGTAGCTGAGTAACACTATCTTATCAATCATGTGGTGGGGGCATGCTTCCAGAAGATTATTGAAGCGCTCCCAGTATTTAAAAAGAGATTCATTGTCATCCTGAACAATGGTGGAAATATCCTTCCTCAGTTTATCAGTAACTTCAGATGGAAAGAATTTCTCCAAAAACTCCTTTCTAAGTGTATCCCAGTTGGATACATTCGCTAGAGGTTGAGTGTAGTACCACTCTCTTGCTTTTCCCTCAAGAGAAAACGGGAAAGCTTTTAGCAAAATTGAAGTTTCATCAGTACCATCACGCCTGACAGTAGAACAGGCGGCCTGGAAATCTCTCAAGTGCTTGATGGGCTCTTGAGCAGGTAAGCCATGAAACTTGGGCATCAAATTTAGCAGTGCGGTCTTTATTTCAAAATCTGTAGCTACCGCTGGATGATGCGCTTGGAACGGTTGCATTGTAAAATCAGGAGCTCTTTCCTCCTGGATGGTAACTCTCCTACCTGCCATGTTTTCTGCACGTAAAACAACCGGATTAGTAGGACAGGGGCTGGTTCCTTCCTCAACTAACGTTTCAGATTCGTCCTCAGAGAGGACTAACTGACGCTTAACTCACCTTATTCGTGAAATAGTCCTTTTAATTTCAGGATCGAATATTGGCAAATTAGGGTCAGGTAGAGAACGCGTCATTTGATGAAAGAAATACGCAGCTCATATTAACAGCAACAAAATAAAATGCAAATAAATAAATTCTAATTAATAACTTTAGCACTCTATTGTAACTCCCCAGCAACGGTGCCAAAAATTGATGGAGCACAGATGTTGGTGAATTAAAAATTATTAAAATGGTTACGTTGTAAGTATAGTTCTTAACTCACCAAAAATCTGCCTATCAATTTAAAATGTGTCACAGAAAATTTAAATTAAAAATTACTGGGAGTATGAATCCCAGGTCGTCTCCCAACGAGTTGCAGAAAGTGTGCTATTTTATTAACCAGAGGTTTTCAAAGAAGTGAATTGAGTAACAGGAAAATTAAAGTTAATAGAATTGAATAATGTAAATAAAAAGCCTTGACTGGGAGTTGATCAGTTAGAATCTCTAATGTTGTTGGAATTCTCTCAAAGTAATTGATAATTAAAGATTGGTTTGTTTAATTATCCTTTACTAAGTAAGGGAAAGTCAAACAAATTGGAATGCCATGTCTGTTCACAAGTTGCAATTCAATTAATAAAAATGAGTTGGTATTAGTGACTAGAGAGCAATCCAATAATTATCCCAATTACAAATTCTCTTTCAATCCTTCCAACTCAAGAGTTCCTTTCAATCAACTCCCCATCAAGTGAGGGGAACTACTCGCTCATTGTAAATAACAAATCCATAACTATGAAAAGGAATTAAAAGAAGACATGATTATTGGAATGTAAAATGGATTAAAATGAAAGGAATAATTCTGCTATTAAATAATCATAAAAATATTCAAATGACAAAATTGAACAAAGCAAAGAACATGGAAGAATAAAACCAAGTTAAGAGAACGAACTAGAATGACGAAGTCTTGATGAGGAAATAACTCTTCTCAATGTTCCAATACTAAGATCAAATTGAAAATTAAAATTCTAAAACCTAGAGAGAAAAACCTAGAGGAGGAGTAAAACTAGATCTAAAAAACTCTCCACTGTGTGGAATGAATGTTGTTTTTGTTTCTGCATATTCTCTGGCTTTAGTCTGCTGTTCCGGGCCGAAAACTGGGTCGAAATAGGGTCCAACATTGCCCCCAATGAATTTTGCAGATTATGCAGATCGCACATGTCACGCGATCGCGTCACCCATGCGGACGCGTCACTCGCGCTTTTCCATGCCACGCGTTCGCGTTGTCCACGCTACCGCGTCGCTTAAGCTTTTCCAATCTGTGCGGCCGCGTGATCCATGCGGCCGCGTCACTGCGATTTGCTCTCCTTCGCACGGTCGCGTGAGCCATGCGACCGCGTCATTTCTCGCTGGTTATCTCCTCAAATTCTTGTGTTCCTTCCATTTTTCGCTAGCTTCCTTTCCAACCTCTAACTCATTCATGCCCTGTAAAGTCTGAAACACTCAACACACATATCATGGCATCGAATGGGATAAAGGAGAATTAAAAGTACATAATTAAAGCCTTTAGAAAGCAGTTTTCAAACATGTAATGAATTCAGGAAGGAAATCTAAATGCATGCTATTTTGATGAACAAGTGGGTAAGGATCATGATAAAACCACACAATTAAACATAATATAAACCATAAAATAGTGGTTTATCAAATGCCATTGGTCGTGGTCATCTAATCTGACGAAGGGTGAAACGCTTAGCAAGTCATTCTTCTGGCGATCCTACTCAAAGCGCCACAGACAAGGTCGAATCTTTCGGATTAGAGAACGCTACTTCTTTGGATTCTAGCCTAAACCACAGAGACCCTAATCTCCCCGGAAATTGGCTGCACTGGTGTCTCAAGAAGTCCACAACGAAGTCGTAGATTAACCGTCTGAGAGATGTATAAACATAGTTGTTGGCTCGTGCTTTCCAGTCACGTATTCTCACGAACCGAAGTAGATGTGGGTGTTTGTTAGGCTCATTCATCTTAGTGTGATGAACATAGCTGATTGTTTGACCATCCTATTCACCACGATGAAGAACGGATATACATCTTAGAAGTAAATCAAACACGGATTGGAGAAGAAATAGTAATACTTTTATTAAATCATAGGGCTCAGTAGGGCTCCTCCCCTCAACCTAGGAGGTTTAAAAACTCATACTGAAGTAAAACTCGAAAATTATGTAAAAGGTTCGAAAGATGATCCAAAAATCTCTAAATTACATAAATTGAATCCCTTAAATACTAAACAGATGACTAGTAAGGGTAAAACAGTCTTTTTAGTGCTAAAATCCACTTCTAGGGCCCACTTGGTGTGTGTTTGGACTGATTTTTGATGAGATCTACGTTCTATGAGGTCTCTTGGTCATGGAACACCAACTAGGGGGTTCTCTCTGGGCATTTGGATGCTGGTCTCTGCTCTTTGAGCGCTGGATGCTTGGAAGGGGGGCAGGAAGCTGGTGTTGGATGCCAGTTTTGGGCCTTCTAATCCGAAGCAAAGTATAAGCTATTATATATTGCTGGAAATCTCTGGAAGTCAGCTTTCCATAGCCATTAAGAGCTATCTATTTAGACTTTTGTAGCTCCATAAAAGCTCTTCCAAGTGCAAGGAGGTCAGATCCGGAAAGCATCTGCAGTGCTTTCTCTGTCTCTGAATTAGACTTCTGCTCCAACTCCTCAAGTTCAGCCAGAAAATACCTGAAATTGTATAAAAAGACAAAAACTCATAGTAGAATCTATAAATGTGAATTTAACACTAAAACCTATAAAAACTTAATGAAAACTGAATAAAACATACTAAAAACTATATGAAAATAATGTCAAAAAGCGTATAAGATATCCGCTCATCAGACATCATATCCTGGCAAAGCCATACCTTAAAGGGTATCAAATGCCTACTTTTCAGAGGTTTGATGGTACAAAAAGTGTCAACGAACACATCTTGTCATTCTTGGACAATCTTGGGGTTTTCAGGAACCATCAAGAACTCAAGATCTGGGAGTTCTCAAAGTTATTAACAGAAAAGGTGTTCACTGAGTAGGCCTAATGAGCCACTTTTTTATGGTTTATTTTGAACTAAATTGAGTGGATTCTGTCAACTATTCCCACACTAATTCATGTAAATTGCATGGTTTTGTAAATACTTCTTAATTTTGTGCTAAGATTGAAAACATGCTTATTTGGCCTTAAATTGCTAATTTTTAATTCTCCTTTATTTCCATTCGATGCCGTGATATGTGCTTTAAGTGGTTTCATGTTTTGTAAGGCAGGAATCGCTTAGAGGATGGAAAGGAAGCATGCAAAAGTGGAAGGAACGCAAGAAATTGAAGTTTTGAGAAGCTAGCCTTGACGTGCACGCATGGATGACGCGTACGCGTGACCGGTGTAGTAGGCAAACGACGCGTATGCGTCGATGATGCGTACGCGTTGATGACTCATACGCGTGACCAGAAATTTGTTCAGTGACGCGTACGCGTGGCTGATGTGTACGCGTGATGAGTGTCACATGCTGCAATTAACAGAATTCGTTGGGGGCAGTTTCTGTGTTGCTTTTGGCCCAGTTTCAAGCCCGAAAATGAAAATTAGAGGCTGTAGAGTGGAATGAATCAATCATTGAATCACTCTTCATTCATTCACACTTGAGGTTTTAGATGTAGAATTCTAGAGAGAGAGGCTCTCTCCTCTCTCTAGGTTTTTGGGTTTCTTCTTTCAATTTCTCTTAGGTTCAGATTTCAGTCTTATTTTAATTTAGCTTTCTCTTACTTTTATTTGTTCTAGTACTTCAGTTATTTACTTCTCTTATTGATTCCTTTATTTTGGCCATTTAGTTTATGAACTCTTCTTGTTAGATTCAATTTCCTTTTAATGCAATTTGAGGTATTTGATGTTTATTGCTTCTTCTTCATTTGTTGTTATTAAACCTTGCAATTGTGAGTCTTAGATTTTACATTCTCTTATTACTTTTCTGAGCTTTTATTTTGTGCTTTCCAAGTGTTTGATAAAATGCTTGGGATGATTTTAATTTAGATTTTTATGTTCTTGACTTGGATTGATTAATTAGAGACTCTTGAGTGTCAAAAATCTTTTGTTGATTGGTAATTGAAGATTGCCAGTTAGCTTGAACTCCACTAAATCTAATCTCTCACTATGAGTTAAATAGGACTTGTGAACTCAAGTTGATTGTATGCACTTGACTTTCCTTCATTGGTTAGAGGTTAACTAAGTGAAGGCAATTTACATTTACCATCACAATTGACGATGATAATGAGGATATGACTTCTAATTCTCTTTCCTTGCTGAGACCTTTCTTAGTTATTTGTTTATTTTCTCGCAATTTATATTTTCTTGTCATCAAACCTAAAACCCAAAAATATACAAAATCGTAACCAATAAGAAGTACACTTCCCTGCAATTCCTTGAGAGACGACCCAAGGTTTGAATACTTCGGTTTATTTTATTGGGTTTGTATTTGTGACAAACAATTTAAACGTTGATTGAGGTTTAATTGTCGGTTTAGAACTATACTTGCAACGCGATATTTTTGTGAAAATCTTTACTGACATTTTTCCTTCGTCAAGTTTTTGGCGCCGTTACCGGGAAATTGCAATTCTGTGCCTTATTATTGGTTATTGTGAATATTGTGAATATGTTTGCCTTTCCATTTCTTTGTTAGATTTTGCTGGTTTTAGGAGTATATTTTCATTATTTCTTGTTAGTTTTTGTTTTTATTTTCTCTTGTTACTATGAATTCTCACCCCTTTGGCTATGAGTTTAGTTCAAATTATGTTGTAGGGAATGGAAGCTACAATGAGAACATGCATCAAGGATGGGACAATCAAAGGTGGGAGGAGCCTCAAGCTTATGGACAACCTCCATGGCAACAACCCTCTCCAATGTACTTCGAGCAAGAGTCATTCCATGATGCATACCAAGACAATAGATATGGTGGACCTCCTTGTGACTACCAATAACCACCACCATATGCCTAAGAACACCCTCTTCAACATAGTTTTGAACCACTATACTTACAGGCCCCCTACAATCAAACATTTTCATATGACCTTAACCTATATCCACCATACCAACCGCCTTATGAGCCACATGAACCATACATAGAACCACCACAATTTCAACCCAATTACTCCATAGAACCACCTTAATATACGCCATCCCCATATCCCTATCAAGACGAACCACCTTCCTATCATGAACTCTTCCTCCCAAGCAATGAACCCCTCATATCCACTCCAGCCTCCAATGGATGAGACCCTTGGTCTTGTTCTTCAAGGGCAAAGAGAGATGTAACAAACGACACTAGAGTTCATAGCTACCTTGACCGAGGTAGTAGATAATTTAGCCTCCCTGTGCTTCGACACTCAAAGTACCCCATGGTCGCATATGGAGAATCTAGTGAGGAGCATATCATGAAGGAGAGATTAGAAGCTCCGGTGGAAAATGAGGAATGTAGCTTTGTATTGGAACAATTGGAGGAAGCTGTAATTGTTGAAAAGGAAGAAGTGGTCGAAGACTTAAGTGATGCTGAACCTCCATAGGAATCTAGAGTTGTAGAGTATTCCTCCAAGAAGCTTGAAATTAATATTGAGGAGGGTAGTGCACAACCTCCAAGGCATGTTCCCTATGAAGAATTGGACAGAATAGATCAAGAGGCAAGTTCCCTTGGTGATGATGATCATGAATGAAGCCATCCTAGTAATGAAGTTGCATCCACAAGTGAACCCCTTGAGTTTGAAGAACCTTCTCCCGATGAAATTGAAAGCAACATTGAGGTAGATTTCTCTCAACCTCATATTTATGATTTGAGTAATGGAGAAGAGTTGGATGAATTCGGTACAGAAGAGCTTGAAAGTGAAAAATCTTTTCAAAAGGTGGAAGTCCTTCGGCAAGGTTGGACAGTAGTTGAATATGCTTTGTCAAGATCGTTGGAGACTTCTCTACCTAGGTTTCTGTCTACTCCTTCATTTGAGTGGGTAAAACTTATCTCTCTTATCTTTATTGTCCCGCTTGAGTGTGGTATTCTTGAAACAGATGGCCAACTTAGGAGGCTTTGTGGAATGAAGCATAAGAGAAGGATGTTAAGTGGTTGGAGTTGCAAATCAAGACTCATCAAGGTTGAGATTTCAAGACCTAGATGCAAGGGTTGGACTAGTGATCAATTGGTTGGATATAAGAGAAGAGTTTGGTACTTCGTTGAGAATTCGGATTGCTTGCCACCCAGTTGGAGCAATGATGATCAACTTAAAGACGGGTGTAGAAATAAGATTTGGGATCCTGGCATACAAGAGGATCAACTTTGGGAGCTCAAAGCTTGTGAAAAACTTCATCAAGGCTTGGTGAATTCACTTGGAAATGTTGGAGCTTATTGGAAGTCCAAGCGTTGGTGGAAGTTTCAAGATGAGTTCAAGCACAAGCTTCCTTGACAAGGAGCTCACCAATTGTCCAACTTAAGGACTTTAACTCAAAGTGCTAGGTGGGAGACACCTTACCATGGTAAATTCTTCTTATTCTCTCTTTTATTTATATTGGTAATAAGTTGAATTTTCAATTTTAGTTAGGTTTATCTAGTTTAAGTTGCGGTTTCACTTGTTTATTAATGTTTGGCATTAATTTGATAGCTTGTTGGTTTAATATAAAAAAAATTGTGTCTCATGCGTGCGCATGACCGACGCGCATGTGTCATATGTAACGTTAAAACCTCTGGTACAAAACAAGAGAGTGTGCTGGAACCATGCAGGTGGGCTGCCAGGCGCATAACCCAACCCATGCGTGTGCCTCGCTGACGCGTACGCATCATATGCATTTGGGCCACCCACGCATAAGCATGGACGACGCGCACGCATCGTACCTGAATGCTACCTCTGGTACAAAAACCAGAGAGTTGTAATAGAATTTTACAGCTTTTGTGCATCTGGCATGGAAAATAGTCACGCGCACGTGTGACTGATGCTCACGCGTCACTTTTCATTTTGGGCCATCCACACGTACGCGTGGACGATGCTCACGTGTCACCTGCCTTTTTCTGTTTTCATTAGCATGCGTGACTTATGCGTGTGCGTCACACTTGCGCCCTGTTTTTGGCTTGTTTCTTCTCTTTTCTTCTTCTTTCTTCTTCCTCTCTTACTTTCTTATTCTCCCTCGCTTCTCATTTTCACTTCTCATTTTTATCCTCTTTCTTTTCTTTTATTTATTACATTTGCATACTTCCATTCATTGCATTTAACTTTGTGCATGTTTTTATTTTCTTTTCTAAGTTTGTTATTTTTCCATTGGTGTTGAATTTTCTTACTCAACTGTTGAATATTTCTTGCATTATTTTTGTGCTTCGTGACTTATTTTATATTGTTGGGTGATATTATTTATAGGTCAATGCTAATCTTTTATGACACTTGTATTCCTTGTGCATTGATATGAAATTATATTGTCCTTCAGTTCCCACTCTCTCTCCCTTATTGTTGCAATTCTTACACCATTGATATGCCCTTTGCTTATATTGTTTTCTCACTTTCATGTTGTAGCTACCATGTAGTGAGAATTCTACTTTTATTTGGCATTAGCCCCACCTATATTTTATTTTTTTTCGTATCTTTGTTTGTGGGCTATTCTTTTTCTTTTTTCTCACCTTTCAGGCTGGCCACCAAAAGGGGAATGGAAAACCTTTTAAATGGGGTGACAACTGAGTCCATCTGTACAATCCTTTACAGGAGCTCATCAGTTGTAATAACCCTACTCCACTTTTCTCATCTTTGCATGCACCGAGGACGGTGCAATCTTTAAGTGTGGGGAGGTCGAGACCGACTTCTGTGGGTAACAATTTCTTTTTCCCAACACCAATTTTTAAGTACTACCTTGTTGAAGTGATGAAGTCTTTTTCAAGAAAACTGTTTTAAGACATTTTACTAATCTAAATTAAAATTGTGTTAAACTTGCTTGAAGATATTTAATTTGGAACATGGTTTTAGAGCTCGAACACACAAGCCCAGTGAGATTTTTGAACCTATTTGATTGGTTACATTTTATCAACCAATGTTTTATTTTGGTGTATGTTACTAAAATTGTGATCTTTGTCTTGCTTGATTCTATATTTTCATTGTTTGATGTATGCATGCACCTATATGATAGAGGCTTTTGTCTCACTAAGCTCACATACCCATATGGCCTTACCCTTTCATCATCTTTGCAACCCCATGTTGAGCCTATTTTACCCTATTTATTCTTTATTTTAGCACAACATTAACTCTAAGCAAAAAAATAAAATAAATGTCTCTAATTTGAACCCTTAGTTAGCTTAGACTAATAAGGGTACAGATGAATTAAGTGTTGGGAAATTGGGTTGGGAACATTTGGTTTGGGAATTAGGTATTATGTATTTTTTGTGAAAATGTGAGAAAGATAGTTGAGCACATATTCTTGCATTCAATATCTTAATCATATGCATCGAGAATAATAAAAAGAAAAGAAAAAATAGTAAAAAGAAAAACAAAAGAAAAAAACCAAGACAATAATAAAAAGGGGAAAAAATGCCGCAAAGTAAATGGTGGTAGCAATGTATATGTATTGTACTAAATTTGGGATGCATGAATATGTGAAAAAGACAATTAATGGGTAGTTATATTTCGTATTTTGATTACATGGATTGTCTTAGGTTAGGTGGGATGTTTAGGTTAATCAAGGATTCGAATTTTAGTCCACTTAACCAAATAAATCCCTACCGTGACCCTAACCCCATTACAACCCTTAAAAGACCTCTTGATATGTGTATTCGTGCATTAAATTTTTGTTGATTGGTAGAAGAAGAGCAAGTCTTAGAAAGCAAGATTAGTAGAGAACCGAGAGAATCGACCCTCAAACACTAGAGTGATTAGAGTGTACACACTTCTGGTGAGGGTTCGATGCTTGACTCTTTGTTCTTGGCTTTCACAAGCTTTCTTCTTGCAAGTCTAATTATACTTTATTGGATTGACTAATTAGAGACTCTTGAGTGTCTGATGAGCGGATATTTTATACGCTTTTTGGCATCATTTTCATATAGTTTTTAGTAGTTTTTGTTCAGTTTTTATTGAGCTTTTATAGGTTTTAGTGTTAAATTAATATTTTTGGATTCTACTATAATTTTTTGTGTTTTCGTACAATTTTAGGTATCTTTTGGCTGAAATTGAGGAGCTGGAGCAGAAGTCTGATTCAGAGACACAGAAAGCACTACAGATGCTGTCTGGATCTGACCTACCTGCATTCGGAGGAGCTTTTTTGGAGCTACAAAAGTTTAAATGAATCACTCTCAATGAATATAGAAAGCTGACTTCAAGAGCTTTCCAGAAATATATAATAGTCCATACTTTGTTTCAGATTAGAAAGCCCAAAACTGGCATCCAATGCCGGCTACCTGCCCCCTTCCAAGTGTCTAGCGCCCAAAGAGCAGAGACCAGTGTCCAACGCCCAAAGAGGACCTCCTAGCAGGAGTTCCACGCCCAAGATACCTCATAGCACGTGAATCTCATCAAATCTCAGCCCAAACACTCACCAAGTGAGCCCTAGAAGTGGATTTTAGCATAAAATATACTATTTTACCCTTACTAGTCATCTGTTTAGTATTTAAAGTGTATTTTTGATGAGCGGATAATTTGTACGCTTTTTGGCATTATTTTCAGTATGTTTTTGGTAGTTTTAGTTGAGTTCTTAGTATATTTTTATTAGTTTTTAGTTAAAATTCACTTTTCTGGACTTTACTATGAGTTTGTGTGTTTTTTTATGATTTCAGGTATTTTCTGGCTGAAATTGAGGGACCTGAGCAAAAATCTGATCCAGAGACTGAAAAGGACTGCAGATGTTGTTGGATTCTGACCTCCCTGCACTCAAAGTGGATTTTCTGGAGCTACAGAAGCCCAATTGGCGCGCTCTCAATGGCGTTGGAAAGTAGACATCCTGGGCTTTCCAGAAATATATGATAGTCCATACTTTGCCCAAGATTTGATGGCCCAAACCGGTGTTCAAAGTCACCTTCAGATTTCCCAGCGTTAAACGCCGGAACTGGCACCTAAATGGGAGTTAAACGCCCAAACTGGCATAAAAGATGGCGTTTAACTCCAAGAAGAGTCTCTACACGAAAAATGCTTCATTGCTCAGCCCAATCACACACCAAGTGGGCCCGGAAGTGGATTTTTATGTCATTTACTCATCCTTAGGCTACTAGTTTTCTATAAGTAGGACCTTTTACTATTGTATTTTCATCTTTCAATCTTAGAAATCTTTTGATTAAGTTTTTATGATTGAACCCACTTTGGGAGGCTGGCCATTCGGCCATGCCTAGACCTTGTTCTTATGTATTTTCAACGGTGGAGTTTCTACACACCATAGATTAAGGTGTGGGGCTCTGCTGTACCTCGAGTATTAATGCAATTACTATTGTTCTTCTATTCAATTCCGCTTGTTCTTTGTCCAAGATATCACTTGTTCTTCAACTTGATGAATGTGATGATCCGTGACACTCATCATCATTCTCACCTATGAACGTGTGACTGACAACCACCTCCGTTCTACCTTAGATTGGGTGAATATCTCTTGGATTCCTGATACACGATGCATGGTTGATCACCTGACAACCGAGTGCTCGCCTGACAAACGAGCCAGCCATTCCGTGAGATCAGAGTCTTCGTGGTATAGGCAAGAACTGATGGCGGCATTCAAGAGAATCTGGAAGGTCTAACCTTGTCTGTGGTATTCTGAGTAGGATTCAATGATTGAATGACTGTGACGTGCTTCAAACTCCTGAAGGCGGGGCGTTAGTGACAGACGCAAAAGAATCAATGGATTCTATTCCGGCCTGATTGAGAACCGACAGATGGATAGCCGTGCCGTGACAGGGTGCGTTAAACATTTCCACTGAGAGGATGGGAGGTAGCCACTGACAACGGTGAAACCCTTGCATAAGCTTGCCATGGAAAGGAGTAAGAAGGATTGGATGAAGACAGTAGGAAAGCAGAGAGACGGAAAGGAAGGCATCTTCATACACTTATCTGAAGCTCTCACCAATGATATACATAAGTATCTCTATCTTTATCTTTATGTTTTATTCATACATCACCATTACCCATTTGAGTCTGCCTGACTGAGATTTACAAGGTGACCATAGCTTGCTTCATACCAACAATCTCCGTGGGATCGACCCTTACTCGTGTAAGGTTTATTACTTGGACGACCCAGTGTAGTTGCTGGTTAGTTGTGCGAAGTTGTGTTTATGCCATGGTATTGAACACCAAGTTTTTGGATTCATTACCGGGGATTATTTGAGTTGTGAAAAGTATTGATCACAATTTCGCATACCAATTTTACATAATCATAAGAACATATTTACCATCATTCAGCCTTATTTTCGTTTTTTACCTTGTATTTTACTTCAATATGAGTTTCTAAACCTCCTAGGTTGAGGGGAGGAGTCCTGTTGAGTCCTATGAATTAATAAAAGTATTACTGTTTCTTCTCCAATCTGTGTTTGATCTGTTTCTAAGATGTACATCCGATCTTCATCGTGGTGAATAGGATGATCTGACAAATAAGCTCTATTCATCACATTAAGACGAACGTGCCTGACAAACACCCGTGTCTATTTTGGGGTGAATGCGTGACTGGAAAGCACGAGCCAACAGCTATGTTGATACATCTCTCAGACAGTTAATCCACGACTTCATTGGGGACGTCTAGAGACACCAGTTCAGCCGATTTCTGGGGAGATTAGGATCTCTTTGGTATATGCTAGAATCCAAAGAATCAACGTTCTCTGATCCGGAAGATACGACCTTGTTTGTGGCGTTTTGAGTTGGATCTCTAAGAGAATGACTTGCTAAGCGCTTCACCCTTCGTCAGATTGGATGACCACGGCCAATGGCGTTCAATCTGTAGCAGAGTAGATCAATGACCACGGCTCATGGCATTGATCACATACAGCCTGCCATAGAAGAAGATCATTCACAAGCCCAGAATTAATTCAGAAAGGCAAAACAACTCCAACTCTCAACTTTATTCCTATCATTTATTCTGATTCGGTATTCCTTTCATAATCAAACTGCATCTAAACATTCAAACCAATAACCTCTTAATTTAGCATGACTAAGATTTGTAAGATAACTATAGCTTGCTTCAAACCACAATCCTCGTGGGATCGATCCTGACTCGCTCAGATATTACTTGGATGACCCAGTGTACATACTGGTACAATAGGAAGAACCAAAGTACTATATGCTTTGGTTCAATCCTGGACGCTTTTTGATTTCGTGTACCATAGGCACTATGACTTTTGGAAAGGCTCTATGTGACCTAGGGTCAAGCATTAACCTCATGCCACTCTCTGTAATGAAGAAGTTGGGCATACGTGAGGTACCAAACTGTACACATCTCATTAGAGATGGCAGACAAGACCATGAAGAAGCCATATGGCTTAGTGGAGGATGTCTTGGTTAAAGTTGAAAACCACTACATCCCTGCAAACTTCATTGTCTTGGACATAGGAGAGGATGAGGATGACTGTGTCATCCTTGGAAGACCCTTCTTAGCTACTGGAAAAGCTTTGATTAATGTAGCTTAGGGAGAAATATTTTTCCAATTAGGAAAGGACTATATCTTATTCAAGATGTCCAATCCTAATTTTCCCTGTAATAAGAAAGAGACAACTGTGCAACACCTAGTGTGCCAACTCTCTCTTTCTATGCAAAGCTTTACAGATCCCCCAGACATCAATTCTAAGTTTGGTGTTGGGCAGCCATCAACAAGCTCTAAGTACAAAGGTACTAAAAAGAAAGTACCTAAAGGCTGGAAGGATAAGAAAGTCCCAACTGAAGGCCTCTCACCTGGCATGAGAGTTGTCTTCACTAAGAATGCAATCCTACCACATAGAGTAAGCTGTGTCCTATCCCTAGAGCATGTAGAGCTCGTTAATGAGAGGACAGGCAGAAAATTCACTGTCAAGGGTGAAAATCTGAGCCCATACTCACCTCTGTAAGGAGCTAAACATCAAGCTAGTGACGTTAAAAGAGCGCTTATTGGGAGGCAACCCAACCTTACTCAACCATATTTATTTCTTTTCCTATTCAGTTGTTAGAGTAATGATCATATGCATCAGTCAAGAGAAAGAATTCAAAGCAGTAAAAATAGAACACTCTGGAAAAAGTGTTAAAGTTAAACGCCAGTGAGGAAGCCCTCACTGGGCATTCAATGCCCTAAGAGGGGAGCATTGCTGGCATTGAACACCAGTAGGGAGCAGCCTTTGGGCATCCAAATGCCAATGCAGAGAAGTAGGGAATCTGGAATTTCCTAGCCTCTTAGGACCAAGAGGTCTCACAAAAGCTCCAGCTACCCCACCTTCTTCTTCCCCATTGATCATATTTGCTCGAGGACGAGCAAAAATCTTAAGTTTGGTATTGCAAAAGCTTTGCTTTGTGACTTTTACCACTCTTAAGTATAGAAAAAGAGGATGGGGCAAACCAGAAAGCATGCACCTGAGCCGCCTCAACAAAGACAAAGGAGTGACATTGAAGAGATCAAGCACTACATGAGATGCTCAAGGAGGAGCACTAGCCACCATCAGTCAGGTGGATTCGTTCTCTTTCACTCTTTTCCTATTATTTTTCTGTTTTTGTCTCTTTATTTATCTGTTCTCTTATTTTAGTTGCATGATCATTTACATTGATGTATTAAAGTTGTAAAATGCTCTATATATCTCTCACCTTACTTAAAAGAAAATTTTGATTGAAAGGAAATTGAGAGGTGCATGAATTTCAAGTTTAAAATAAGATTAGTGTAATTATGTTGATATGGTGTCAATTGCTTTTGTTTTCTGAATGTATAAAATAAAAAGTGCATATTTGAAGTTGAAATTTATGAATGTTGGCTCTAGAAAGAATAAGGAAAAAGGAAAAGTATTATTGGTGATCTGAAAAATCCATAAATTGGTTGTGGAAGCAAGAAAAAGCAAGCAGAAAAAGCCAATAGCCCTTAAAACCAAAAGGCAGGGGTAAAAGGGCCCAAGGCTTTGAGCATCAGTGGTTAGGAGGGCTCAAAGGAATAAAATCTTGGCCTAAGCGGCTCAATCTAAGGTGTCCCTAATCATGTGCTTGTGGCATGAAGGTGTCAAGTGAAAAGCATGAGACTAAGCGGTTAAAGTCGTGGTCCAAAGAAAAAGGAGTGTGCTTAAGAACTCTGGACACATCTATTCGGGGACTCTAGCAAAGCTGAGTCACAATTTGAAAAGGTTCACCCAGTTAAAGTGTCTGTGGCATGAATGTATTCGGTGGTAATACTGGAAAACAGAGCGCTTAGGGTCACGGCCAAGACTAAAAAAGATGTGTTCAAGAATCAAAATAAGCTTAACAAGAAGTGTCAATAATATCATCTGGATTCTAAGTTTCTAATGATGCCAACATCTCTGAGTTTCAATGGATAGTGAGATGCCAAAACTATTTAGAAGCAAAAAACTACTAAGTCCCGCTCATCTTATTTTAACTAAGCTTCATTTGAAACTTAGAAATTTATTGTATCTTAATTCTCTTTTTATCCTACTGTGTTTTTAGTTGCTTGGGGACAAGCAATGGTATAAGTTTTGTGTTGTGATGAGTGGATATTTTATACGCTTTTTTGGCATCATTTTCATATAGTTTTTAGTAGTTTTTGTTTAGTTTTTATTGAGTTTTTATAGGTTTTAATGTTAGATTCATATTTTTGGATTCTACTATGAGTTTTTGTGTTTTTGTACAATTTCAGGTATTTTCTGGCTAAAATTTAGGAGTTGGAACAGAAGTCTGATTCAGAGATAGAGAAAGCACTATAGATGTTGTTCGGATCTGAACTGTCTGCATTAGGAAGAGCTTTTCTGGAGCTATAGAGATCAAAATGAAGCTCTCTCAATGGCTCTCGAAAGCTGACTTCCAGAGCTTTCCAGCAATATATAATAGTCTATACTTTGCTTCGGATTAGAAGGCTCAAAACTGGCGTCCAACACCAGCTACCTGCCCCCTTCCAAGCGTCCAGCGCCCAAAGAGCAGAGACCAGCGTCCAACACCGAAAGAGGAACCCCTAGCTGGCGTTCCACACCCAAGAGACGTCATAGCACATGGATCCCATCAAAGCTCAGCCCAAACACTCACCAAGTGGGCCCCAGAAGTGGATTTTAGCACCAAATAGACTGTTTTACCCTTACTAGACATCAATTTAGTATTTAAAGTGTATTTTACGTAATCATAAGAACATCTTTACCATCATTCAGCCCTATGAATTAATGAAAGTATTACTATTTCTTCCCTAATCCGTGTTTGATCTGTTTCTAAGTTGTATATCCAATCTTCATCGTAGTGAACATGATGATCTGACATATTATTAGCTCTGTTCATCACATTAAGACGAACGTGCCTGACAAACACCCGCGTCTACTTGGGTTCTTGTGAATACATGACTGGAAAGCATGAGCCAACAACTATGTTTATACATCTCTCAGACGGTTAATCCATGACTTTGTTGGGGACATCTCGAGACACCAGTTCAACCGATTTCTGGGGAGATTAGGGTCTCTGTGGTATAGGCTAGAATCCAAAGAAGCAGCATTCTCTGATCTGGAAGATTCGACCTTGTCTGTGGCATTTTGAGTAGGATCGCCAGGAGAATGACTTGTGATGAGCGGATAATTTGTACGCTTTTTGGCATTGTTTTTAGTATGTTTTTGATATCTTTTAGTTAGTTTTTAGTATATTTTTATTAGTTTTTAGTTAAAATTCACTTTTCTGGACTTTACTATGAGTTTGTGTATTTTTCTGTGATTTCAGGTATTTTCTGGCTGAAATTGAGGGATCTGAGCAAAAATCTGATCCAGAGACTCAAAAGGACTGCAGATGCTGTTGGATTCTGACCTCCCTGCACTCGAAGTGGATTTTCTGGAGCTACAGAAGCGCAATTGGCGCGCTCTCAACGGCGTTGGAAAGTAGACATCCTGGGCTTTCCAGCAATATATGATAGTCCATACTTTGCCCAAGATTTGAAGGCCCAAACCGGCGTTCAAAGTCACCTCAAGAAATTCCAGCGTTAAACGCCGGAACTGGCACCTAATTGGGAGTTAAACGCCCAAACTGGCATAAAAGCTGGCGTTTAACTCCAAGGAGAGTCTCTACACGAAAATGCTTCATTGCTCAGCCCAAGCACACACCAAGTGGGCCCGGAAGTGGATTTTTATGTCATTTACTCATCTTTGTACACCTTAGGCTGCTAGTTATCTATAAGTAGGACCTTTTACTATTCTATTAGGGGACTTTGGTAGCTATCTTCGTTTTATGCTATCTTAGATCATTGGGAGGCTGGCCATTCGGCCATGCCTAGACCTTGTTCTTATGTATTTTCAACGGTGGAGTTTCTACACACCATAGATTAAGGTGTGGAGCTCTGCTGTACCTCGAGTATTAATGCAATTACTATTGTTCTTCCATTCAATTCCGCTTGTTCTTTATCCAAGATATCACTTGTTCTTCAACTTGATGAATGTGATGATCTGTGACACTCATCATCATTCTCACTTATGAACAAGGTGACTGACAACCATTCTTGTTCTACAAGCATTCGAGGCTTAGTGAATATCTCTTGGATTTCTGATTGCACGATGCATGGTTGATCGCCTGACAACCGAGTGCTCGCCTGACAAACGAGCCAGCCATTCCGTGAGATCAGAGTCTTCGTGGTATAGGCAAGAACTGATGGCGGCATTCAAGAGAATCCGGAAGGTCTCACCTTGTCTGTGGTATTCTGAGTAGGATTCAATGATTGAATGATTGTGACGTGCTCCAAACTCCTAGCAGGCTAGGGCGTTAGTGACAGACGCAAAAGTATCAATGGATATTATTCCGGCCTGACCGAGAACCGACAGCTGAATTCCGCTATGCCGTGACAGGGCATATGCCAATCGCTTTCACTGAGAGGATGGGAGGTAGCCACTGACAATGGTGAAACCCTACACGAGCTTGCCATGGAAAGGAGTAAGAAGGATTGGATGAAGGCAGTAGGAAAGCAGAGAGACGGAAGGGAAGGCATCTTCATACGCTTGTCTGAAGCTCTTACACCAATGATATACATAAGTATCTCTATCTTTATCTTTATGCTTTATTCGTTTATCACCATACCCATTTGAGTCTGCCTGACTGAGATTTACAAGATGACCATAGCTTGCTTCATACCACCAATCTCCGTGGGATCGACCCTTACTCGCGTAAGGTTTATTACTTGGACGACCCAGTGCACTTGCTGGTTAGTTGTGCGAAGTTGTGTTTATGCCATGGTATTGAGCACCAAGTCTTTGGCGCCGTCGCCGGGGATTGTTCTTGTGTATGGACAACTGACGGTTCATCTTGTTGCTTAGATTAGGCATTTATTTTTTTCGAAATTCTTGAAGGTGAATCCTAGAGTTTCATGATGATTTGTTGAAATCTGGCTGGCTGAGAAGCCATGTCTAATTCCATTGGACCGAGGTTTCAACTCATCATCACAAGAGCTTGATGATTTTTATCAATCTTGCTTTTGGAGCAGTGATCTGCTAAGGCTTGGCTGGCCTTTGGCCATGTCTAGTGTTTTGGACCGAAGCTTTCCTTGAAAGCTTGGCTGGCTGTGAAGCCATGTCTAATTCCTGGACCGGAGTCTTAGACTAGCATTGCACTGATTCCTGGAATTCTCATTAAGAATTTTGATATCTTTTTCCACTTAATTTTCGAAAAAACACAAAAAAATCACAAAATCATAAAAACAAAAAATATTTGATGTTTCTTACTTAAGTCTAGTGTCTCATCTTAAGTTTGGTGTCAATTGCATGCATTCATTCATGTGTCTTAAGGATCTTCAAGTAATTCTTGATGATTTCTTACTCTGATCTTTGAATTCTTTTGGCTTGAGTGTTTATGTGTCTCATATAGTGTCAGTAGTACACAAACTGCTAAGTTTGGTGTCTTGCATGCATTGTTATTTGATTCTTGTTGCATTTTTGATTATTAAAAATCCAAAAATATTTTTAATCTGTGTCTTTTCAAGTCAATAATACAAAGAATTGAAGATTCAGAACATGCTGCAGAGGAATTATACAGAAAAAGCTGAGCATTCAAAAATGCCCAGTGAAGAAGACAGACTGGCGTTTAAACGCCAGCCAGGGTGCCTGGTTGGGCGTTTAACGCCCAAAGAGGTAGCATTTTGGGCGTTAAACGCCAGAATGTATACCATTCTGGGCGTTTAATGCCAGGATGGTGCTAGGGGGAAGAATTTTGTTTTCAAATCAATTTTTTTTCAAGTTTTCAAAGTTTTTCAAAATCAAATCTTTTTCAAATCATATCTTTTCAATCAAATGTTTTCAAAATCAATTTCTTTCCTTTTTCAAAGATACTTACTAACAATTAATGATTTGATTGAACATTTTTTGCCTTTTCTGTTGAGGAAGGTTTTATGTTTGAATCATATCTTTTCTTGTTAGGCAAGTCACTAATTTTCAAAATCAAATCTTTTAAAATTAATTTCAAAACATATCTTTTAAAATTGTTTTCAAATCATATCTTCTCAATTACATCTCTTTAAAACTAATCATATCTTCTTAACCTCATCTTTTTCAAAATAGTTTTTCAATCAAATCTTTTTAATTTCTAATTTCAAAGTCTTTTTCAAAAATCACTTGATTTCTTTCTCACTTTTATTTTCGAAAATCAATTAAGTGTTTTTCAAAATGTTTTCAAAATCTTTTTCATTGAATTTTCGAAAATCCTCTTCCCTCCTTTCCACATCCTTCTATTTATGGAGTACTACTCCTTCCTAATGCACAATTCGAACTCTATCTAATCAAGTTCGAATTCTTCTACCTTCTCTTCTTCTATTTTTCTTTTCCTCTGACACTTCAAGGAATCTCTATACTGTGACATAGAGGATTCCATATTTTCTTGTTCTCTTCTCTTTCATATGAGTAGGAGCAGAGACAAAGGCATTCTTGTTGAAGCTGATCCTGAACCTGAAAGGACCTTGAAGAGAAAGCTAAGAGAAGCCAAAGCACAACTCTCTTTAGAGGACCTGACCGAATTCTTCAAAGAAGAAGAACACATGGCAGCCGAAAACAACAACAATGCCAACAATGCAAGGAAGGTGCTGGGTGACTTTACTGCACCCACTCCCAACTTCTATGGGAGAAGCATCTCTATCCCTGCCATTGGAGCAAACAACTTTGAGCTTAAGCCTCAATTAGTTTCTCTAATGCAACAGAATTGCAAGTTCCATGGACTTGCAATGGAAGATCCTCATCAGTTTTTAGCTGAGTTCTTGCAAATCTGTGACACAGTCAAGACTAATGGGGTTGACCCTGAGGTCTATAGACTGATGCTATTCCCTTTTGCAGTAAGAGACAGAGCTAGAATATGGTTGGACTCACAACCTAAGGATAGCCTGGACTCTTGGGAAAAGCTAGTCAATGCCTTCTTGGCAAAGTTCTTTCCACCTCAAAAATGGAGTAAGCTTAGAGTGGAAGTCCAAACCTTCAGACAGAAGGATGGAGAATCCCTCTATGAAGCTTGGGAAAGATACAAACAATTAATCAGAAGATGTCCCTCAGACATGCTTTCTGAATGGAGCATCATAGGTATCTTCTATGATGGTCTCTCTGAACTATCCAAGATGTCTTTGGATAGCTCTGCTGGAGGATCTCTTCATTTGAAGAAGACGCCTACAGAGGCTCAAGAGCTAATTGAAATGGTTGCAAATAACCAATTCATGTACACTTCTGAAAGGAATCCTGTGAACAATGGGACTAGTCAGAAGAAAGGAGTTCTTGAGATTGACACTCTGAATGCCATATTGGCTCA
The DNA here is from genome assembly GCF_014773155.1 of Arachis stenosperma. Classification (NCBI taxonomy): domain Eukaryota; kingdom Viridiplantae; phylum Streptophyta; class Magnoliopsida; order Fabales; family Fabaceae; genus Arachis; species Arachis stenosperma. Next base: position 85,176,872 of record NC_080379.1, read on the forward strand.
GAACAAGATATTGACTCAACAAGTCATTTAATTTCTCAAAGTCTGTCTGGAATGCAAAATGCACCTGGCAGTACTAAGGAAGCTTCATCTGAGGAAGAAGCTTATGATCCTGAGAACCCTTCAATGGAGGAGGTGAATTACCTAGGAGAACCCTATGGAAACACCTATAATTCTTCATGGAGAAATCACCCAAATTTCTCATGGAAGAATCAAGAGAGACCTCAACAAGGTTTCAATAACAATAATGGTGGAAGAAACAGAATTGGCAATAACAAGCCTTTTCCATCATCTTCTCAGCAACAGACAGAGAGTTCTAAGCAGAATACCTCTGACTTAGCAACAATGGTCTCTGATCTAATCAAAACCACTCAAAGTTTCATGAATGAAACAAGGTCCTCCATCAGAAATTTGGAAGGACAAGTGGGTCAGCTGAGCAAGAAAATTACTGAACTCCCTCCTAGTACTCTCCCAAGCAACACAGAAGAAAATCCAAAAGGAGAGTGCAAAGCCATAACCCTGGCCGAATATGGAGAGGAAAGAAAGGAGGTGGACGCCACTGAGGAAGACCTCAATGGGCGTACACCAACCTCCTCTGAGTTCCCCAATGAGGAACCATGGGAATCTGAGACTCAAAATGAGACCATAGAGATTCCATTGGACTTACTTCTGCCTTTCATGAGCTCTGATGAGTATTCTTCCTCTGAAGAGGATGAGTATGTCATTGAAGAGCAAGTTGCTAAATATCTTGGAGCAATCATGAAGCTAAATGACAAGTTATTTGGAAATGAGACTTGGGAAGATGAATCTCCCTTGCTCACCAAAGAGCTGGATGACTTGTCTAGGCAGAAATTACCCCAAAAGAGACAAGATCCTGGGAAGTTTTCAATACCTTGTACCATAGGCACCATGACCTTCAAGAAGGCCTTGTGTGACTTAGGGTCAAGTGTGAATCTCATGCCTCTCTCTGTAATGGAGAAGCTAGGGATCTTTGAGGTACAAGCTGCAAGAATCTCATTGGAGATGGCAGCCAACTCAAGAAAACAAGCTCATGGACTTGTAGAGAATGTTTTGGTAAAAGTTGAAAACCATTACATCCCTACTGATTTCATAGTCCTAGAGACTGGGAAGTGCATGGATGAATCCATCATCCTTGGCAGACCCTTCCTAGCCACAGCAAAGGCTGTGATTGATGTTGATAGAGGTGAACTAATCATTCAAGTGAATGAAAAATCCTATGTGTTCAAGGCTCAAGGATATCCCTCTGTCACCATGGAGATGAAGCTTGAAGGGCTTCCCTCAAATCAGAGACAAATAGAGCCCCCAAAGTCAAACTCTAAGTTTGGTGTTGGGAGGCCACAACCAAACTCTAAGTTTGGTGTTGAACCCCCACATTCAAACTCTAAGTTTGGTGTTGGGAGGTTCCCACATTGCTCTGATCATTTGTAAGGCTCAATGAGAGCCATCTGTCAAGCTACTGACATTAAAGAAGCGCTTGTTGGGAGGCAACCCAATGATTATATTTTATATATTTTCTTTTATTTTATGTTTTTTTTGTAGGTTGATGATCATAAGAAGTTACAAAATCAATGAAAAAAGCAAAAACAAAATGAAAAACAGGAAGAAAAACAGCACACCCTGGAGGAAGATGTTGCTGGCGTTTAAACGCCAGTAAGCCTAGCAGTTGGGCGTTTAACGCCCAGTCTGGCACCATTCTGGGCGTTTAACGCCAGAAAGGGGCACCAGACTGGCGTTAAGCGCCAGAAAAGGGCAAGAACCTGGCGTTAAACGCCAGGAATGGGCATCAGCCCGGCGTTTAACGCCAGAAATGGCTCAAAACGTGATTTTGAGCAACATTTGGTGCAGGGATGACTTTTCCTTGACACCACAGGATCTGTGGACCCCACAGGACCCCACCACCATCCTCCCTCTTCTTCCCCCATTCACCAATCACCTCAATACCTCTTCCCCAAAAACCCTTCACCTATCAAATCCCATCTTTCTCTTCACCTCTCACATCCATCCTTCATAAATCCCCACCAACCTCACCCTTCAAATTCAAACCACTTTCCCTCCCAAACCCACCCACACTTGGCCGAACTCCTTCTCCCCTCTCTCCTATAAATACCCTTCTTCACTTCTTCATTTTCACACCACCTAAACACCACTTCTCCTCTTCTTTGGCCGAACACACCACCATCTCCCTCTCTCATTTCTTCTTCTTCTACTCTCTTCTTTCTTCTTTTGCTCGAGGACGAGCAAACATTTTAAGTTTGGTGTGGTAAAAGCGTTGCTTTTTCGTTTTTCCATAACCATTATGGCATCCAAGGCCGGAGAAACCTCTAAAAAGAGGAAAGGGAAGGCAAAAGCTTCCACCTCCGAGTCGTGGAAGATGGATAGATTCATCTCAAGGGTGCATCAAGACCACTTCTATGAAGTTGTGGCCTTGAAGAAGGTGATCCCCGAGGTCCCCTTTTCACTCAAAAAGGGTGAATATCTGGAGATCCGCCATGAGATCCGAAGAAGAGGTTGGGAAGTACTTACCAACCCCATTCAACAAGTCGGAATCTTGATGGTTCAAGAGTTCTATGCCAATGCATGGATCACCAAGAACCATGATCAAAGTGTGAACCCGGATCCAAAGAATTATCTTACTATGGTTCGGGGGAAATACTTGGATTTTAGTCCGCAAAGTGTGAGGGTAGCGTTCAACTTGCCTATGATGCAAGGAGATGAACATCCTTACACAAGAAGGGTCAATTTTGATCAAAGGTTGGACCAAGTCCTCACAGTTATATGTGAAGAGGGAGTACAATGGAAGAGAGATTCAAGAGGTAAGCCGGTTCAATTGAGAAGGCATGACCTCAAGCCCATGGCTAGAGGATGGTTGGAGTTTATTCAACGCTCAATCATTCCCACTAGTAACCGGTCCGAAGTTACCATAGACCGGGCCATCATGATTCATAGCATCATGATTGGAGAAGAAGTGGAAGTTCATGAGGTTATAGCCCAAGAACTCTATAAAGTGGCGGACAAGTCTTCCACCTTGGCAAGGCTAGCCTTTCCTCATCTCATATGTCACCTCTGTTATTCAGTTGGAGTTGACATAGAAGGAGATACCCCCATTGATGAGGACAAGCCCATCACCAAGAAAAGGATGGAGCACACAAGAGACCCCTCTCATCAAGAGATCCCTGAGATGCCTCAAGGGATGCACTTTCCTCCACAAGACTATTGGGAGCAAGTAAACACCTCTCTAGGAGAGCTAAGTTCCAACATGGGACAACTAAGGGTGGAGCACCAAGAACACTCCATTCTCCTCCATGAAATTAGAGAAGATCAAAGAATCATGAGAGAGGAGCAACAAAGACAAGGAAGAGACATTGAGGAGCTCAAGCACTCCATAGGATCTTCAAGAGGAAGAAAGAGCCGCCATCACTAAGGTGGACCCGTTCCTTGATTTCCTTGTTCTTTATTCTTCTGTTTTTCAAATTTTATGCTTATGTTTGTCTATGTTTGTGTCTTATGATCATTAGTGTCTTAGTGTCTATGCCTTAGAGTTATGAATGTCCTATGAATCCATCACCTTTCTTGAATAAAAACGTGCTTAATTGAAAAGGAAAGAATTGCATGAATTCTGAATTTTATAATAGTTTAATTAATTTGATGTGGTGGCAATACTCTTGTTCTCTGAATGTATGCTTAAACAGTGCATATGTATCTTGAATTTGTGGTTCATGAAGGTTGGCTCTTGAAAGAATGATGAAAAAGGAGACATGTTACTGAGGATCTGAAAAATCATTAGAAATGATTCTTGAAGCAAGAAAAAGCAGTGAATACAAAAAAAAGGAAGAAAGCAAGCGAAAAAAAAAAAGAAAAAAAAAACCGAAAGAGAAAAAGAAAGAAAAAAAGAAAAGAATAAGAGTTGTGATCCAAGGCAAATAAGAGTGTGCTTAAGAACCCTGGACACCTCTAATTGGGGACTTTAGCAAAGCTGAGTCACAATCTGAAAAGGTTCACCCAATTATGTGTCTGTGGCATGTATGTATCCGGTGGTAATACTGGAAGACAGAGTGCTTTGGGCCACGGCCAAGACTCATAAAGTAGCTGTGTTCAAGAATCATCATACTTAACTAGGAGAATCAATAACACTATCTGGATTCTGAGTTCCTAAAGAAGCCAACCATTCTGAATTTCAAAGGATAGAGTGAGATGCCAAAACTGTTCAGAGGCAAAAAGCTAAAAGCCCCGCTCATCTAATTAATACTGATCTTCATAAATGTTTTTGGAATTCATTGCATATTCTCTTCTTTTTATCTTATTTGATTTTCAGTTGCTTGGGGACAAGCAAACAATTTAAGTTTGGTGTTGTGATGAGCGGATAATTTGTACGCTTTTTGGCATTGTTTTTAGTATGTTTTTGATATCTTTTAGTTAGTTTTTAGTATATTTTTATTAGTTTTTAGTTAAAATTCACTTTTCTGGACTTTACTATGAGTTGTGTGTTTTTCTGTGATTTCAGGTATTTTCTGGCTGAAATTGAGGGATCTGAGCAAAAATCTGATCCAGAGACTCAAAAGGACTGCAGATGCTGTTGGATTCTGACCTCCCTGCACTCGAAGTGGATTTTCTGGAGCTACAAAAGCCCAATTGGCGCGCTCTCAACGGCGTTGGAAAGTAGACATCCTGGGCTTTCCAGCAATATATGATAGTCCATACTTTGCCCAAGATTTGAAGGCCCAAACCGGCGATCAAAGTCACCTCAAGAAATTCCAGCGTTAAACGCCGGAACTGGCACCTAATTGGGAGTTAAACGCCCAAACTGGCATAAAAGCTGGCGTTTAACTCCAAGGAGAGTCTCTACACGAAAATGCTTCATTGCTCAGCCCAAGCACACACCAAGTGGGCCCGGAAGTGGATTTTTATGTCATTTACTCATCTTTGTACACCTTAGGCTACTAGTTATCTATAAGTAGGACCTTTTACTATTGTATTAGGGGACTTTGGTAGCTATCTTCGTTTTATGCTATCTTAGATCATTGGGAGGCTGGCCATTCGGCCATGCCTAGACCTTGTTCTTATGTATTTTCAACGGTGGAGTTTCTACACACCATAGATTAAGGTGTGGAGCTCTGCTGTACCTCGAGTATTAATGCAATTACTATTGTTCTTCCATTCAATTCTGCTTGTTCTTTATCCAAGATATCACTTGTTCTTCAACTTGATGAATGTGATGATCTGTGACACTCATCATCATTCTCACTTATGAACAAGGTGACTGACAACCATTCTTGTTCTACAAGCATTCGAGGCTTAGTGAATATCTCTTGGATTTCTGATTGCACGATGCATGGTTGATCGCCTGACAACCGAGTGCTCGCCTGACAAACGAGCCAGCCATTCCGTGAGATCAGAGTCTTCGTGGTATAGGCAAGAACTGATGGCGGCATTCAAGAGAATTCGGAAGGTCTCACCTTGTCTGTGGTATTCTGAGTAGGATTCAATGATTGAATGACTGTGACGTGCTCCAAACTCCTAGCAGGCTAGGGCGTTAGTGACAGACGCAAAAGTATCAATGGATATTATTCCGGCCTGACCGAGAACCGACAGCTGAATTCCGCTATGCCGTGACAGGGCATATGCCAATCGCTTTCACTGAGAGGATGGGAGGTAGCCACTGACAATGGTGAAACCCTACACGAGCTTGCCATGGAAAGGAGTAAGAAGGATTGGATGAAGGCAGTAGGAAAGCAGAGAGACGGAAGGGAAGGCATCTTCATACGCTTGTCTGAAGCTCTTACACCAATGATATACATAAGTATCTCTATCTTTATCTTTATGCTTTATTCGTTTATCACCATACCCATTTGAGTCTGCCTGACTGAGATTTACAAGATGACCATAGCTTGCTTCATACCACCAATCTCCGTGGGATCGACCCTTACTCGCGTAAGGTTTATTACTTGGACGACCCAGTGCACTTGCTGGTTAGTTGTGCGAAATTGTGTTTATGCCATGGTATTGAGCACCAAGTCTTTGGCGCCGTTGCCGGGGATTGTTCTTGTGTATGGACAACTGACGGTTCATCTTGTTGCTTAGATTAGGCATTTATTTTTTTCGAAATTCTTGAAGGTGAATCCTAGAGTTTCATGATGATTTGTTGAAATCTGGCTGGCTGAGAAGCCATGTCTAATTCCATTGGACCGAGGTTTCAACTCATCATCACAAGAGCTTGATGATTTTTATCAATCTTGCTTTTGGAGCAGTGATCTGCTAAGGCTTGGCTGGCCTTTGGCCATGTCTAGTGTTTTGGACCGAAGCTTTCCTTGAAAGCTTGGCTGGCTGTGAAGCCATGTCTAATTCCTGGACCGGAGTCTTAGACTAGCATTGCACTGATTCCTGGAATTCTCATTAAGAATTTTGATATCTTTTTCCACTTAATTTTCGAAAAAACACAAAAAAATCACAAAATCATAAAAACAAAAAATATTTGATGTTTCTTACTTAAGTCTAGTGTCTCATCTTAAGTTTGGTGTCAATTGCATGCATTCATTCATGTGTCTTAAGGATCTTCAAGTAATTCTTGATGATTTCTTACTCTGATCTTTGAATTCTTTTGGCTTGAGTGTTTATGTGTCTCATATAGTGTCAGTAGTACACAAACTGCTAAGTTTGGTGTCTTGCATGCATTGTTATTTGATTCTTGTTGCATTTTTTATTATTAAAAATCCAAAATATTTTTAATCTGTGTCTTTTCAAGTCAATAATACAAAGAATTGAAGATTCAGAACATGCTGCAGAGGAATTATACAGAAAAACTGAGCATTCAAAAATGCCCAGTGAAGAAGACAGACTGGCGTTTAAACGCCAGCCAGGGTGCCTGGTTGGGCGTTTAACGCCCAAAGAGGTAGCATTTTGGGCGTTAAACGCCAGAATGTATACCATTCTGGGCGTTTAACGCCAGGATGGTGCTAGGGGGAGAATTTTGTTTTCAAATCAATTTTTTTTCAAGTTTTCAAAGTTTTTCAAAATCAAATCTTTTTCAAATCATATCTTTTCAATCAAATGTTTTCAAAATCAATTTCTTTCCTTTTTCAAAGATACTTACTAACAATTAATGATTTGATTGAACATTTTTTGCCTTTTCTGTTGAGGAAGGTTTTATGTTTGAATCATATCTTTTCTTGTTAGGCAAGTCACTAATTTTCAAAATCAAATCTTTTAAAATTGATTTCAAAACATATCTTTTAAAATTGTTTTCAAATCATATCTTCTCAATTACATCTCTTTAAAACTAATCATATCTTCTTAACCTCATCTTTTTCAAAATAGTTTTTCAATCAAATCTTTTTAATTTCTAATTTCAAAGTCTTTTTCAAAAATCACTTGATTTCTTTCTCACTTTTATTTTCGAAATCAATTAAGTGTTTTTCAAAATGTTTTCAAAATCTTTTTCATTGAATTTTCGAAAATCCTCTTCCCTCCTTTCCACATCCTTCTATTTATGGAGTACTACTCCTTCCTAATGCACAATTCGAACTCTATCTAATCAAGTTCGAATTCTTCTACCTTCTCTTCTTCTATTTTTCTTTTCCTCTGACACTTCAAGGAATCTCTATACTGTGACATAGAGGATTCCATATTTTCTTGTTCTCTTCTCTTTCATATGAGTAGGAGCAGAGACAAAGGCATTCTTGTTGAAGCTGATCCTGAACCTGAAAGGACCTTGAAGAGAAAGCTAAGAGAAGCCAAAGCACAACTCTCTTTAGAGGACCTGACCGAATTCTTCAAAGAAGAAGAACACATGGCAGCCGAAAACAACAACAATGCCAACAATGCAAGGAAGGTGCTGGGTGACTTTACTGCACCCACTCCCAACTTCTATGGGAGAAGCATCTCTATCCCTGCCATTGGAGCAAACAACTTTGAGCTTAAGCCTCAATTAGTTTCTCTAATGCAACAGAATTGCAAGTTCCATGGACTTGCAATGGAAGATCCTCATCAGTTTTTAGCTGAGTTCTTGCAAATCTGTGACACAGTCAAGACTAATGGGGTTGACCCTGAGGTCTATAGACTGATGCTATTCCCTTTTGCAGTAAGAGACGAGCTAGAATATGGTTGGACTCACAACCTAAGGATAGCCTGGACTCTTGGGAAAAGCTAGTCAATGCCTTCTTGGCAAAGTTCTTTCCACCTCAAAAATGGAGTAAGCTTAGAGTGGAAGTCCAAACCTTCAGACAGAAGGATGGAGAATCCCTCTATGAAGCTTGGGAAAGATACAAACAATTAATCAGAAGATGTCCCTCAGACATGCTTTCTGAATGGAGCATCATAGGTATCTTCTATGATGGTCTCTCTGAACTATCCAAGATGTCTTTGGATAGCTCTGCTGGAGGATCTCTTCATTTGAAGAAGACGCCTACAGAGGCTCAAGAGCTAATTGAAATGGTTGCAAATAACCAATTCATGTACACTTCTGAAAGGAATCCTGTGAACAATGGGACTAGTCAGAAGAAAGGAGTTCTTGAGATTGACACTCTGAATGCCATATTGGCTCAGAACAAGATATTGACTCAACAAGTCAATTTAATTTCTCAAAGTCTGTCTGGAATGCAAAATGCACCTGGCAGTACTAAGGAAGCTTCATCTGAGGAAGAAGCTTATGATCCTGAGAACCCTTCAATGGAGGAGGTGAATTACCTAGGAGAACCCTATGGAAACACCTATAATTCTTCATGGAGAAATCACCCAAATTTCTCATGGAAGAATCAAGAGAGACCTCAACAAGGTTTCAATAACAATAATGGTGGAAGAAACAGAATTGGCAATAACAAGCCTTTTCCATCATCTTCTCAGCAACAGACAGAGAGTTCTAAGCAGAATACCTCTGACTTAGCAACAATGGTCTCTGATCTAATCAAAACCACTCAAAGTTTCATGAATGAAACAAGGTCCTCCATCAGAAATTTGGAAGGACAAGTGGGTCAGCTGAGCAAGAAAATTACTGAACTCCCTCCTAGTACTCTCCCAAGCAACACAGAAGAAAATCCAAAAGGAGAGTGCAAAGCCATAACCCTGGCCGAATATGGAGAGGAAAGAAAGGAGGTGGACGCCACTGAGGAAGACCTCAATGGGCGTACACCAACCTCCTCTGAGTTCCCCAATGAGGAACCATGGGAATCTGAGACTCAAAATGAGACCATAGAGATTCCATTGGACTTACTTCTGCCTTTCATGAGCTCTGATGAGTATTCTTCCTCTGAAGAGGATGAGTATGTCACTGAAGAGCAAGTTGCTAAATATCTTGGAGCAATCATGAAGCTAAATGACAAGTTATTTGGAAATGAGACTTGGGAAGATGAATCTCCCTTGCTCACCAAAGAGCTGGATGACTTGTCTAGGCAGAAATTACCCCAAAAGAGACAAGATCCTGGGAAGTTTTCAATACCTTGTACCATAGGCACCATGACCTTCAAGAAGGCCTTGTGTGACTTAGGGTCAAGTGTGAACCTCATGCCTCTCTCTGTAATGGAGAAGCTAGGGATCTTTGAGGTACAAGCTGCAAGAATCTCATTGGAGATGGCAGCCAACTCAAGAAAACAAGCTCATGGACTTGTAGAGAATGTTTTGGTAAAAGTTGAAAACCATTACATCCCTACTGATTTCATAGTCCTAGAGACTGGGAAGTGCATGGATGAATCCATCATCCTTGGCAGACCCTTCCTAGCCACAGCAAAGGCTGTGATTGATGTTGATAGAGGTGAACTAATCATTCAAGTGAATGAAAAATCCTATGTGTTCAAGGCTCAAGGATATCCCTCTGTCACCATGGAGATGAAGCTTGAAGGGCTTCCCTCAAATCAGAGACAAATAGAGCCCCCAAAGTCAAACTCTAAGTTTGGTGTTGGGAGGCCACAACCAACTCTAAGTTTGGTGTTGAACCCCCACATTCAAACTCTAAGTTTGGTGTTGGGAGGTTCCCACATTGCTCTGATCATTTGTAAGGCTCAATGAGAGCCATCTGTCAAGCTACTGACATTAAAGAAGCGCTTGTTGGGAGGCAACCCAATGATTATATTTTATATATTTTCTTTTATTTTATGTTTTTTTTGTAGGTTGATGATCATAAGAAGTTACAAAATCAATGAAAAAAGCAAAAACAAAATAAAAAACAGGAAGAAAAACAGCACACCCTGGAGGAAGATGTTGCTGGCGTTTAAAACGCCAGTAAGCCTAGCAGTTGGGCGTTTAACGCCCAGTCTGGCACCATTCTGGGCGTTTAACGCCAGAAAGGGCACCAGACTGGCGTTAAGCGCCAGAAAAGGGCAAGAACCTGGCGTTAAACGCCAGGAATGGGCATCAGCCCGGCGTTTAACGCCAGAAATGGCTCAAAACGTGATTTTGAGCAACATTTGGTGCAGGGATGACTTTTCCTTGACACCACAGGATCTGTGGACCCCACAGGACCCCACCACCATCCTCCCTCTTCTTCCCCCATTCACCAATCACCTCAATACCTCTTCCCCAAAAACCCTTCACCTATCAAATCCCATCTTTCTCTTCACCTCTCACATCCATCCTTCATAAATCCCCACCAACCTCACCCTTCAAATTCAAACCACTTTCCCTCCCAAACCCACCCACACTTGGCCGAACTCCTTCTCCCCTCTCTCCTATAAATACCCTTCTTCACTTCTTCATTTTCACACCACCTAAACACCACTTCTCCTCCTTCTTTGGCCGAACACACCACCATCTCCCTCTCTCTCATTTCTTCTTCTTCTACTCTCTTCTTTCTTTTTTTGCTCGAGGACGAGCAAACATTTTAAGTTTGGTGTGGTAAAAGCGTTGCTTTTTCGTTTTTCCATAACCATTATGGCATCCAAGGCCGGAGAAACCTCTAAAAAGAGGAAAGGGAAGGCAAAAGCTTCCACCTCCGAGTCGTGGGAGATGGATAGATTCATCTCAAGGGTGCATCAAGACCACTTCTATGAAGTTGTGGCCTTGAAGAAGGTGATCCCCGAGGTCCCCTTTTCACTCAAAAAGGGTGAATATCTGGAGATCCGCCATGAGATCCAAAGAAGAGGTTGGGAAGTACTTACCAACCCCATTCAACAAGTCAGAATCTTGATGGTTCAAGAGTTCTATGCCAATGCATGGATCACCAAGAACCATGATCAAAGTGTGAACCCGGATCCAAAGAATTATCTTACTATGGTTCGGGGGAAATACTTGGATTTTAGTCCGAAAAGTGTGAGGGTAGCGTTCAACTTGCCTATGATGCAAGGAGATGAACATCCTTACACAAGAAGGGTCAATTTTGATCAAAGGTTGGACCAAGTCCTCACAGTTATATGTGAAGAGGGAGTACAATGGAAGAGAGATTCAAGAGGTAAGCCGGTTCAATTGAGAAGGCATGACCTCAAGCCCATGGCTAGAGGATGGTTGGAGTTTATTCAACGCTCAATCATTCCCACTAGTAACCGGTCCGAAGTTACCATAGACCGGGCCATCATGATTCATAGCATCATGATTGGAGAAGAAGTGGAAGTTCATGAGGTTATAGCCCAAGAACTCTATAAAGTGGCGGACAAGTCTTCCACCTTGGCAAGGCTAGCCTTTCCTCATCTCATATGTCACCTCTGTTATTCAGTTGGAGTTGACATAGAAGGAGATACCCCCATTGATGAGGACAAGCCCATCACCAAGAAAAGGATGGAGCACACAAGAGACCCCTCTCATCAAGAGATCCCTGAGATGCCTCAAGGGATGCACTTTCCTCCACAAGACTATTGGGAGCAAGTAAACACCTCTCTAGGAGAGCTAAGTTCCAACATGGGACAACTAAGGGTGGAGCACCAAGAACACTCCATTCTCCTCCATGAAATTAGAGAAGATCAAAGAATCATGAGAGAGGAGCAACAAAGACAAGGAAGAGACATTGAGGAGCTCAAGCACTCCATAGGATCTTCAAGAGGAAGAAAGAGCCGCCATCACTAAGGTGGACCCGTTCCTTGATTTCCTTGTTCTTTATTCTTCTGTTTTTCAAATTTTATGCTTATGTTTGTCTATGTTTGTGTCTTATGATCATTAGTGTCTTAGTGTCTATGCCTTAGAGTTATGAATGTCCTATGAATCCATCACCTTTCTTGAATAAAAACGTGCTTAATTGAAAAGGAAAGAATTGCATGAATTCTGAATTTTATAATAGTTTAATTAATTTGATGTGGTGGCAATACTCTTGTTCTCTGAATGTATGCTTAAACAGTGCATATGTATCTTGAATTTGTGGTTCATGAAGGTTGGCTCTTGAAAGAATGATGAAAAAGGAGACATGTTACTGAGGATCTGAAAAATCATTAGAAATGATTCTTGAAGCAAGAAAAAGCAGTGAATACAAAAAAAGGAAGAAAGCAAGCGAAAAAAAAAAAGAAAAAAAAACCGAAAGAGAAAAAGAAAGAAAAAAAGAAAAGAATAAGAGTTGTGATCCAAGGCAAATAAGAGTGTGCTTAAGAACCCTGGACACCTCTAATTGGGGACTTTAGCAAAGCTGAGTCACAATCTAAAAAGGTTCACCCAATTATGTGTCTGTGGCATGTATGTATCCGGTGGTAATACTGGAAGACAGAGTGCTTTGGGCCACGGCCAAGACTCATAAAGTAGCTGTGTTCAAGAATTATCATACTTAACTAGAAGAATCAATAACACTATCTGGATTCTGAGTTCCTAAAGAAGCCAACCATTCTGAATTTCAAAGGATAGAGTGAGATGCCAAAACTGTTCAGAGGCAAAAAGCTAAAAGCCCCGCTCATCTAATTAATACTGATCTTCATAAATGTTTTTGGAATTCATTGCATATTCTCTTCTTTTTATCTTATTTGATTTTCAGTTGCTTGGGGACAAGCAAACAATTTAAGTTTGGTGTTGTGATGAGCGGATAATTTGTACGCTTTTTGGCATTGTTTTTAGTATGTTTTTGATATCTTTTAGTTAGTTTTTAGTATATTTTTATTAGTTTTTAGTTAAAATTCACTTTTCTGGACTTTACTATGAGTTTGTGTGTTTTTCTGTGATTTCAGGTATTTTCTGGCTGAAATTGAGGGATCTGAGCAAAAATCTGATCCAGAGACTCAAAAGGACTGCAGATGCTGTTGGATTCTGACCTCCCTGCACTCGAAGTGGATTTTCTGGAGCTACAAAAGCCCAATTGGCGCGCTCTCAACGGCGTTGGAAAGTAGACATCCTGGGCTTTCCAGCAATATATGATAGTCCATACTTTGCCCAAGATTTGAAGGCCCAAACCGGCGATCAAAGTCACCTCAAGAAATTCCAGCGTTAAACGCCGGAACTGGCACCTAATTGGGAGTTAAACGCCCAAACTGGCATAAAAGCTGGCGTTTAACTCCAAGGAGAGTCTCTACACGAAAATGCTTCATTGCTCAGCCCAAGCACACACCAAGTGGGCCCGGAAGTGGATTTTTATGTCATTTACTCATCTTTGTACACCTTAGGCTACTAGTTATCTATAAGTAGGACCTTTTACTATTGTATTAGGGGACTTTGGTAGCTATCTTCGTTTTATGCTATCTTAGATCATTGGGAGGCTGGCCATTCGGCCATGCCTAGACCTTGTTCTTATGTATTTTCAACGGTGGAGTTTCTACACCATAGATTAAGGTGTGGAGCTCTGCTGTACCTCGAGTATTAATGCAATTACTATTGTTCTTCCATTCAATTCTGCTTGTTCTTTATCCAAGATATCACTTGTTCTTCAACTTGATGAATGTGATGATCTGTGACACTCATCATCATTCTCACTTATGAACAAGGTGACTGACAACCATTCTTGTTCTACAAGCATTCGAGGCTTAGTGAATATCTCTTGGATTTCTGATTGCACGATGCATGGTTGATCGCCTGACAACCGAGTGCTCGCCTGACAAACGAGCCAGCCATTCCGTGAGATCAGAGTCTTCGTGGTATAGGCAAGAACTGATGGCGGCATTCAAGAGAATTCGGAAGGTCTCACCTTGTCTGTGGTATTCTGAGTAGGATTCAATGATTGAATGACTGTGACGTGCTCCAAACTCCTAGCAGGCTAGGGCGTTAGTGACAGACGCAAAAGTATCAATGGATATTATTCCGGCCTGACCGAGAACCGACAGCTGAATTCCGCTATGCCGTGACAGGGCATATGCCAATCGCTTTCACTGAGAGGATGGGAGGTAGCCACTGACAATGGTGAAACCCTACACGAGCTTGCCATGGAAAGGAGTAAGAAGGATTGGATGAAGGCAGTAGGAAAGCAGAGAGACGGAAGGGAAGGCATCTTCATACGCTTGTCTGAAGCTCTTACACCAATGATATACATAAGTATCTCTATCTTTATCTTTATGCTTTATTCATTTATCACCATACCCATTTGAGTCTGCCTGACTGAGATTTACAAGATGACCATAGCTTGCTTCATACCACCAATCTCCGTGGGATCGACCCTTACTCGCGTAAGGTTTATTACTTGGACGACCCAGTGCACTTGCTGGTTAGTTGTGCGAAGTTGTGTTTATGCCATGGTATTGAGCACCAAGTCTTTGGAGCCATTACCGGGGATTGTTTATGTTTTGAAAAGTATTGATCACAATTTCGTGCACCAACTTGCTAAGCGCTTCACCCTTCCTCAGACTGAATGACCATGGCCAATGGCGTTCAATCTGTAGCAGAAGAGATCAATGACCACGGCCCATGGCGTTGATCACATACAACCTGCCATAGAAGAAAATCATTCACAAGTAGAGAAGACAGTAGTATCAGAGTTAATTCAGAAAGGCAAAGCAACTCCAACTCTCAACTCTATTCATATCATTTATTCCAATTCGGTATTCCTTTCACAAGCAAACTACATCTAAACATTCAAACTAATAACCTCTTCTTAATTTAGCCTGACTAAGACCTGCAAGATAACCATAGCTTGCTTCAAATCATAATCCTCGTGGGATCGACCCTGACTCGCTCAGGTATTAGTTAGACGACCCAGTGCACTTGCTGGTATAATAGTACGAAGGTGTGGAGAATCATACGCACCAGTGTCAAAAATATTTTGTTGATTGGTTTATTTTCTTAGTTGTTAGTTTATTTTCTCGCAATTTATATTTTCTTGTCATCAAACCTAAAACCCAAAAATATACAAAACCATAACCAATAAGAAGTACACTTCCCTACAATTCCTTGAGAGATGACCAGATGTTTGAATACTTTGGTTTATTTTATTGGGTTTGTATTTGTGACAAATAATTTAAACATTGATTGAGGTTTAATTGTCGATTTAGAACTATACTTGCATTGTGATATTTTTGTGAAAATCTTTATCGACATTTTTCTTCCGTCAATGCCAAATTGAAGATCAATAGCATCAACACTTGAAAAAATTTGTGACAGAATTATATAACAATTTCCCAAAGGAGGAATCCCTCTAATGAACCTGAGGAGACTGAAATAGAAGCAAGATAAATAATTGGTGGCATTTATCAAAAGATATAGAGATCTAGATTTACTTAGCGTTGACACCATCCCAGAACCATAATCGGTGTACATGTGTATTAAAAATGTGAAAAATGGGTCACAAATTTACCTTTTCATGAACAATATAAACACTTTCTTCGAACTCTTGAAGAAAGCATCTGACCTAAGACAATGAAACACAATGGAAGAAAATCTAAATAAATATCTAGTCTAAAGGTGTGTGCTGTCGATGGTAAGAGCAGAAGGTGTCCCTATTCTAAAGATTCTAGTAGAAATATTCTTCCGCCTCCACTACCCATCTCTAGTGATCTAGCCATGGTGGTCGTAAATGAGTGTTTTGAGGATCGAACATTGAACGCCAAAATAAATAGAGAACCACTAACTCTTGAAGATTTGAAGGACCTACTATGTTGCATGGTACATCAAAATAAGAGCCATAACTTGACTAATTATTACATGGTAAGAAAATTGTTCCATAAGCAAGTGAAAAAAGGGAATATACTCCTAAATAAAGAACAAAATCAAGCAGTTGTGAAGAACACCCCTTTCGCCCAACATGACGTTGGAATAATGGATGTTGCGGGAGAGGTAACGCTAATTGAAATTGTAGATGAGGCCGAAAGGATGATTACCATGGAAGAGTCCCCAGATGAAGACACAGTAGCAATGAGTCTTTTGAAATCTTGGAGGCGCACTATCATATTTAAGCAACTTAGGTTGGAACTGTATATTTAGAAAAAAGGTAGCCAAAGTCTTAATAAAAGTCATTTAGAGGCCTGAAAAAAGCTTGGGGGCTATCAATTCTCTGCTCACAAGAATAGAAAAAGCCCATACGTCCTAGTGTTCTAGGATCCCGACTCATTCAATAGGGAGTTCTGCCATAATAAACCAATGTTCGTTGAAGTAGTGGCAAAAAAACTCCATCTTCAATCGTATGAAAAAGATTTCTAGAAAATGAGGTGTCCCACCCTATGAGCTCCTTAAAGAAAAGAGTAAGAGCAGGGCAAGAAAAATTTTGGGTACCTTTATTTTTGGCCTTCAAAAAATAAAGGCAAAAAAATAGCAGTAATTAATTGTTCTTTTCTTATAACAATACCCTCCCTTCTGCAAAGGCAAAATGTATGCATCCAAAATAAAATAATCACACAAGCAGGCAAAGAAAATAAAATTTCTTAGAGGAGTTTGAATAATATCAATAAAAAGGGAAGCATAACAACCAAAAAAAGGTATAATAATAAAAGTCATAGAGGCAGCAAAGAAAAAAAATATACTTTGTCAAAACCTTACATCTTTCACAAAATAAATAACTGAGAAAACTTACAAAGATCATCAAAAGATATGATGGAAAAAAATAACCTCATTATACTTGGTTGATTGCTCTTGCTCTAGGCTGACACTGGCTATCTTAGCCTTTATGGTGTCTAGTTCAAATGTTAGTTTGTTAACTTTTTTGAAGAGAAGAAACACTAGAAGAGAGAGTATCATGCTCTTTAGACAAGAATTTCTCTCCAGCAAAGTTGGATACCCCAGATGGAGGCTTTAGTTTGGAAGAAAGATTCTCAAGATAAGGACCATTGAATTTAACTAACTTAAGGTTAGTTAGATATGCTTTTGCCACATCTGTATAAACACCCTACAAGTCTGCAAGGGTGTGCATAGCAAAGAAATCCACACATTCAGAAATACCTGATACACAAGTTTCTTAAAAAGGCGATTGAAGTTGCTAGGAAGCATGAAAGAAGGGTTCATCGATGAAAACTGAGACGACAAAGTCTTGATATCACCATGGAAACAATTATATTCATCATGACAGAAGCTAACATGCACCAATAAGTCATATTAGTTGTTCTACCAAAAATTCACTTTAAACATGATCTTAAAGAATCTTCAAAGAAGCTAAGTACTCTCATCTTTAATATTAAAGCTCTCAATTCTATGCACATTTATCATCTTGTAAAACATCCATGCCTAGTGACATGCGAAATTGTGATCACTACTTTTCACAACTCAAATAATCCCTAGTAATGGCCCCAAAGACTTGGTGCTCAATACCATGGCATAAACACAACTTCGCACAACTAACCAGCAAGTGCACTGGGTCGTCCAAGTAATAAACCTTACGCGAGTAAGGGTCGATCCCACGGAGATTGTTGGTATGAAGCAAGCTATGGTCACCTTGTAAATCTCAGTCAGGCAGACTCAAATGGTTATGGATGATATATGAATAAAAGATAAAGATAGAGATACTTATGCAATTCATTGGTAAGAACTTCAGATAAGCGAATGGAGATGCTTTGTCCCTTCCGTCTCTCTGCTTTCCTACTGTCTTCATCCAATCCTTCTTACTCCTTTCCATGGCAAGCTGTATGCAAGGGTTTCACCGTTGTCAGTGGCTACCTCCCATCCTCTCAGTGGAAATGTTCAACGCACCCTGTCACGGCACGGCTATCCAGCTGTCGGTTCTCGATCATGTCGGAATAGAATCCAATGATTCTTTTGCGTCTGTCACTAACGCCCCACAATCGCGAGTTTGAAGCTCGTCACAGTCATTCAATCATTGAATCCTACTCAGAATACCACAGACAAGGTTTAGACCTTCCGGATTCTCTTGAATGCCGCCATCAATTCTAGCTTATACCACGAAGATTCCGGTTAAAGAACCCAAGAGATAAACATTAGAGCCTTGTTTGCTTGTAGAACAGAAGTGGTTGTCAGTCACTTGTTCATAAGTGAGAATGATGATGAGCGTCACATAATCATCACATTCATCAAGTTCTTGAGTGCGAATGAATATCTTGGAACAAGAACAAGCTGAATTGAATAGAAGAACAATAGTAATTGCATTAATACTCGAGGTACAGCAGAGCTCCACACCTTAATCTATGGTGTGTAGAAACTCCACCGTTGAAAATACATAAGAACAAGAGTGATCATTGGCCTCGGCCCCAGAGAGGGAACCAGAAGAACCATGATCTGATCTAAGATCTAAAGTGATCAAAAGATGAAAATACAAATAGCAAAAGGTCCTATATATAGAGAACTAGTAGCTTAAGAATTACAAAGATGAGTAAATGACATAAAAATCCACTTCCGGGCCCACTTGGTGTGTGCTTGGGCTGGGCATTGAAGCATTTTCGTGTAGAGACTCTTCTTGGAGTTAAACGCCAGCTTTTGTGCCAATTTGGGCGTTTAACTCCCATTCTTGTGCCAGTTTCGGCGTTTAACGCTGGGAATTCTGAAGGTGACTTTGAACGCCGGTTTGGGCCATCAAATCTTGGGCAAAGTATGGACAATCATATATTTCTGGAAAGCCTAGGATGTCTACTTTCCAACGCCATTGAGAACGCGCCAATTGGGCTTCTTTAGCTCCAGAAAATCCACTTCGAGTGTAGGGAGGTCAGAATCCAACAGCATCTGCAGTCCTTTTCAGTCTCTGAATCAGATTTTTGCTCAGGTCCCTCAATTTCAGCCAGAAAATACCTGAAATCACAGAAAAACACACAAACTCAAAGTAAAGTCCAGAAAAGTGAATTTTAATTAAAAACTAATAAAAATATACTAAAAACTAACTAAATCCTACTAAAAACATACTAAAAACAATGCCAAAAAGCGTACAAATCATCCGCTCATCACAACACCAAACTTAAATTGTTGCTTGTCCCCAAGCAACTGAAAATCAAATAAAATAAAAAGAAGAGAATATGCAATGAATTCCAAAAACATCTATGAAGATCAGTATTAATTAGATGAGCGGGTCTTTTAGCTTTTTGCCTCTGAACAGTTTTGGCATCTCACTCTGTCCTTTGAAATTCAGAATGATTGGCTTCTTTAGGAACTCAGAATCCAGATAGTGTTATTGATTCTCCTAGTTAAGTATGATGATTCTTGAACACAGCTACTTTATGAGTCTTGGCCGTGGCCCAAAGCACTCTGTCTTCCAGTATTACCACCGGATACATACATGCCACAGACACATAATTGGGTGAACCTTTTCAGATTGTGACTCAGCTTTGCTTGAGTCCCCAATTAGAGGTGTCCAGGGTTCTTAAGCACACTCGTTTTGCCTTGGATCACAACTTTATTTCTTTCTTTTTCTTTCTTTTTCTCTTTCTCCCCTTTTTTTTCGTTTTTTTTCTTCTTTCCCCTTTTTTTTTGTATTCACTACTTTTTCTTGCTTCAAGAATCATTTTTATGATTTTTCAGATCCTCAGTAACATGTCTCCTTTTTCATCATTCTTTCAAGAACCAACCAATCGTGAACAACAAATTCAAAAGACATATGCACTGTTTAAGCATACATTCAGAAAACAAAAGTATTGCCACCACATCAAAATAATTAATCTGTTATAAAATTTAAAATTCATGCAATTCTTCTCTTTTTCAATTAAGAACATTGTTTATTTAAGAGAGGTGATGGATTCATAGGACATTCATAATTTTAAGGCATAGACACTAAGACACTAATGATCATAAGACACAAACATGGATAAACATAAGCATAAAATTCGAAAAACAGAAAAATAAAGAACAAGGAGATTAAAGAACGGGTCCACCTCAGTGATGGCGGCTTGTTCTTTCTCTTGAAGGTCTTATGGGGTGCTTGAGCTCCTCAATGTCTCTTCCTTGTCTTTGTTGCTCATCTCTCATGATTCTTTGATCTTCTCTAATTCCATGGAGGAGGATGGAATGTTCTTGGTGCTCCACCCTTAGTTGTCCCATGTTTGAACTCAGTTCTCCTAGGGAGGTGTTCAGTTGCTCCCAATAGTTTTGTGGAGGAAAGTGCATCCCTTGAGGTATCTCAGGGATTTCATGATGAGTGGGGTCTCTTGTTTGCTCCATCCTTTTCTTAGTGATGGGCTTGAGGTCATGCCTTCTCAGTTGAACCGGCTTCCCTCTTGAGTTTCTCTTCCATTGAGCGCCCTCTTCACAAATGTTTATGAGGACTTGGTCCAACCTTTGATCAAAGTTGACCCTTTTTGAGTTTGAAAGGGATCTCTGGGATCACCTTCTTCAAGGCCACAACTTCATAGAAGTGGTCTTGATGCACCCTTGAGATGAATCTCTCCATCTCCATGACTCGGAGGTGGAAGCTTTTGCTTTCCCTTTCCTCTTTCTAGAGGTTTCTCCGGCCTTGGATGCCATAAATGGTTATGGAAAAACAAAAAGCAATGCTTTTACCACACCAAACTTAAAAGGTTTGCTCGTCCTCGAGCAAAAGAAGAAAGAAAAGAGTAGAAGAAGAAGAAATAGAGGAGATGGAGGTGGCTTTGTGGTTCGGCCAAAGGGGGGAGAAGTAGTGTTTAGGGTGTGTGAAAAGGAAGGAGTGAAGATGGGTTTATATAGGGGTGAAGAGAGGGGTAGGGTTCGGCCATTATGGGTGGGTTTGGGTGGGAAAGTGGTTTGAATTTGAATGGTGAGGTAGGTGGAGTTTTATGAAGGATGGGTGTAAGTGGTGAAGAGAAAGATGGGATTTGATAGGTGAAGGGTTTTTAGGGAAGAGGTGTTGAGGTGATTGGTGAATGGGTAAAGAAGAAGAGAGAGGGTGGTGGGGTAGGTGGGGATCCTGTGAGGTCCACAGATCCTGAGGTGTCAAGGAAAATTCAACCCTGCACCAAGTATTGTGCGAAAATGCACTATGTGCCAATTCTGGCGTTAAACGCCGGGCTGGTGCCCATTTCTAGCGTTTAACGCCAAGTTCTTGTCCTTTTCTGGCGTTTAACGCCAGTCTGGTGCCCCTTTCTGGCGTTAAACGCCCAGAATGGTGCCAGACTGGGCGTTAAACGCCCAACTGCTTCCCTTACTGGCGTTTAAACGCCAGCATGATCTTCCTCCAGGGTGTGCTGTTTTTCTTCCTGTTTTTTATTCTGTTTTTGCTTTTTCAATTGATTTTGTGACTTCCCATGATCATCAACCTAAAGAAAACATAAAATAACAAAAGAAAATAGATTAAATATAACATTGGGTTGCCTCCCAACAAGCGCTTCTTTAATGTCAGTAGCTTGACAGAGGGCTCTCATAGAGCCTCACAGATGCTCAGAGCAATGTTGGAACCTCCCAACACCAAACTTAGAGTTTGAATGTGGGGTTTCAACACCAAACTTAGAAGTTGGTTGTGGCCTCCCAACACCAAACTTAGAGTTTGACTGTGGAGGCTCTGTTTGACTCTGATTTGAGAGAAGCTCTTCATGCTTCCTCTCCATGGTGACAGAGGGATATCCTTGAGCCTTAAACACAAAGGATTCTTCATTCACTTGAATGATCAATTCACCTCTATCAGCATCAATCACAGCCTTTGCTGTGGCTAGGAAGGGTCTGCCAAGGATGATGGATTCATCCATGCACTTCCCAATCTCTAGGACTATGAAATCAGCAGGGATGTAATGGTCTTCAATCTTCACCAGAACATCCTCTACAAGTCCATAAGCTTGTTTTCTTGAATTGTCTGCCATCTCTAGTGAGATTCTTGCAGCTTGTACCTCAAAGATCCCTAGCTTCTCCATTACAGAGAGAGGCATGAGGTTTACACTTGACCCTAAGTCACACAGAGCCTTCTTGAAGGTGATGGTGCCTATGGCGCAAGGTATTGAAAACTTCCCAGGATCCTGTCTCTTTTGAGGTAATTTCTGCCTAGACAAGCCATCCAGTTCTTTGGTGAGCAAAGGGGGTTCATCCTCCCAAGTCTCATTACCAAACAACTTGTCATTTAGCTTCATGATTACTCCAAGGTATTTAGCAACTTGCTCTTCAGTGACATACTCATCCTCTTCAGAGGAAGAATACTCATCAGAGCTCATGAATGGCAGAAGTAAGTCCAGTGGAATCTCTATGGTCTCATTTTGAGCCTCAGATTCCCATGGTTCCTCATTAGGGAACTCTTTGGAGGTCAGTGCACGCCCATTGAGGTCTTCCTCAGTGGCGTTCACTGCCTCTTCCTCCTCTCCAAATTTGGGCATGTTGATGGCCTTGCACTCTCCTTTTGGATTTTTTTCTGTATTGCTTGGAAGAGTACTAGGAGGGAGTTCAGTAATTTTCTTGCTCAGCTGTCCCACTTGTGCCTCCAAATTCCTAATGGAGGACCTTGTTTCAGTCATGAAACTTTGAGTGGTTTTGATTAGATCAGAGACCATGGTTGCTAAGTCAGAGTGGTTCTGCTTAGAATTCTCTGTCTGTTGCTGAGAAGATGATGGAAAAGGCTTGCCATTGCTAAACCTATTTCTTCCACCATTATTGAAACCTTGTTGAGGTCTCTGTTGATCCTTCCATGAGAGATTTGGATGATTCCTCCATGAAGAATTATAGGTGTTTCCATAGGGTTCTCCCATGTAATTCACCTCTTCCATTGAAGGGTTCTCAGGATCATAAGCTTCTTCTTCAGATGAAGCATCCTTAGTACTGCCTGGTGCATTTTGCATTCCAGACAGACTTTGAGAAATCAAATTGACTTGTTGGGTCAATATTTTATTCTGAGCCAATATGGCAGTCAGAGTATCAATCTCAAGAACTCCTTTCTTCTGATTTGTCCCATTGTTCACAGGATTCCTTTCAGAAGTGTACATGAATTGGTTATTTGCAACCATTTCAATGAGCTCTTGAGCTTCTGCAAGCGTCTTCTTCAGATGAAGAGATCCTCCAGCAGAGCTATCCAAAGACATCTTGGACAGTTCAGACAGACCATCATAGAAAATACCTATGATGCTCCATTCAGAAAGCATGTCAGAAGGACATTTTCTAATCAATTGTTTGTATCTTTCCCAAGCTTCATAGAGGGATTCTCCTTCCTTCTATCTGAAGGTTTGGACTTCCACTCTAAGCTTACTCAATTTTTGAGGTGGAAAGAACTTTGCCAAGAAGGCATTGACTAACTTTTCCCAAGAGTTCAGGCTGTCTTTAGGTTGTAAGTCCAACCATATTCTAGCTCTGTCTCTTACAGCAAAAGGGAATAGCATAAGTCTGTAAACCTCAGGGTCAACCCCATTAGTCTTGACAGTGTCACAGATTTGCAAGAATTCAGCCAAAAACTGATGAGGATCTTCCAATGGAAGTCCATGGAACTTGCAATTCTGTTGCATTAGAGAAACTAATTGAGGCTTAAGCTCAAAGTTGTTTGCTCCAATGGCAGGGATAGAGATGCTTCTCCCATAGAAGTCGGGAGTAGGTGCAGTAAAGTCACCAAGCACCTTCCTTGCATTATTGGCATTGTTGTTGTTTTCGGCTGTCATGGGTTCTTCTTCTTTGAAGATTTCTGTTAGGTCCTCTACAGAGAGTTGTGCCTTAGCTTCTCTTAGCTTTCGCTTCAAGGTCCTTTCAGGTTCAGAGTCAGCCTCAACAAGAATGCTTTTGTCTTTGCTCCTGCTCATATGAAAGAGAAGAGAACAAGAAAGTATGGAATCCTCTATGTCACAGTATAGAGATTCCTTGAGGTGTCAGAGGAACAGAAAAATAGAAGGAAGAGGTAGAAGAATTCGAACTTTGTGAGATAGAGTTCGAATTGTGCATTGAGGAGGAGTGGTACTCCATAAGTAGAAGGATGTGAGAAGAGGGGAAGAGATTTTTTGAAAATTAATTAAAAGATTTTAAAATCATTTTGAAAAAGATTTTGAAGAAGATATGATTGAAAACTTTTTTTGAAAAAGATGTGATTTAAAAGTTATGGTTTTAAAAAGATGTGATTGAGAAGATATGATTTGAAAAACAATTTAAGAAAAGATTTGATTTTAAAAATTAATGACTTGGCTAACAAGAAAAGATATGATTCAGACATTAAACCTTTCTCAACAGAAAAGGCAACATACTTGAAATGTTGAATCAAATCATTAATTGATAGCAAGTATCTTTGAAAAAGGAAAGAAATTGATTTTGAAAAAGATATGATTTGAAAAAGATTTGATTTTGAAAAACTTTGAAAACTTGAAAAAAAATTGATTTAAAAACAAAATCTTCCCTCTTGTGCCATCCTGGCGTTAAACGCCCAGAATGGTATCCATTCTGGCGTTTAACGCCCAAAATGCTACCTTTTTGGGCGTTAAACGCCCAGCCAGGCACCCTGGCTGGCGTTTAAACGCCAGTTTTTCCTTCTTCACTGGGCGTTTTGAACGCCCAGCTTTTTCTGTATAATTCCTCTGTTGCATGTACTGAATCTTCAGTTCCCTGTATTATTGACTTGAAAAATAGAACCAAGATCAAATAAACAATGCATGCAAGACACCAAACTTAAAATGAGACTAGTGTCTTAGTAAGAAACATAACATATTTTTGGTTTTTATGATTTTGTAATTTTTTTTTAATTTTTCGAAAATTAAGTGGAAAAGAAAATAAAGGTATCAAAATTCTTAATCAGAATTCCAGGAATCATGCAATGTTAGTCTAAAGCTTCAGTCTAAAGGAATTAGACATGGATAGCCAAGCTTCAGCAGGACATTACATTCAAGAGCTAAATTGATGAGAATCAATCAGCTTTGGTGATAATAAGATCATCAACTTGAAACACTAGAATTCATTCTTAAGAACTCTGAAAAATACCTAATCTAAGCAACAAGATGAACCGTCAGTTGTCCATACTCGAAACAACCCCCGGCAACGGCGCCAAAAACTTGACATGCGAAATTGTGATCACTACTTTTCACAACTCAAATAATCCCTAGTAATGGCCCCAAAGACTTGGTGCTCAATACCATGGCATAAACACAACTTCGCACAACTAACCAGCAAGTGCACTGGGTCGTCCAAGTAATAAACCTTACGCGAGTAAGGGTCGATCCCACGGAGATTGTTGGTATGAAGCAAGCTATGGTCACCTTGTAAATCTCAGTCAGGCAGACTCAAATGGTTATGGATGATATATGAATAAAAGATAAAGATAGAGATACTTATGCAATTCATTGGTAAGAACTTCAGATAAGCGAATGGAGATGCTTTGTCCCTTCCGTCTCTCTGCTTTCCTACTGTCTTCATCCAATCCTTCTTACTCCTTTCCATGGCAAGCTGTATGCAAGGGTTTCACCGTTGTCAGTGGCTACCTCCCATCCTCTCAGTGGAAATGTTCAACGCACCCTGTCACGGCACGGCTATCCAGCTGTCGGTTCTCGATCATGTCGGAATAGAATCTAGTGATTCTTTTGCGTCTGTCACTAACGCCCCACAATCGCGAGTTTGAAGCTCGTCACAGTCATTCAATCATTGAATCCTACTCAGAATACCACAGACAAGGTTTAGACCTTCCGAATTCTCTTGAATGCCGCCATCAATTCTAGCTTATACCACGAAGATTCCGGTTAAAGAACCCAAGAGATAAACATTAGAGCCTTATTTGCTTGTAGAACAGAAGTGGTTGTCAGTCACTTGTTCATAAGTGAGAATGATGATGAGCGTCACATAATCATCACATTCATCAAGTTCTTGAGTGCGAATGAATATCTTGGAACAAGAACAAGCTGAATTGAATAGAAGAACAATAGTAATTGCATTAATACTCGAGGTACAGCAGAGCTCCACACCTTAATCTATGGTGTGTAGAAACTCCACCGTTGAAAATACATAAGAACAAGAGTGATCATTGGCCTCGGCCCCAGAGAGGGAACCAGAAGAACCATGATCTGATCTAAGATCTAAAGTGATCAAAAGATGAAAATACAAATAGCAAAAGGTCCTATATAGAGAGAACTAGTAGCTTAAGAATTACAAAGATGAGTAAATGACATAAAAATCCACTTCCGGGCCCACTTGGTGTGTGCTTGGGCTGAGCATTGAAGCATTTTCGTGTAGAGACTCTTCTTGGAGTTAAACGCCAGCTTTTGTGCCAGTTTGGGCGTTTAACTCCCATTCTTGTGCCAGTTCCGGCGTTTAACGCTGGAAATTCTGAAGGTGACTTTGAACGCTGGTTTGGGCCATCAAATCTTGGGCAAAGTATGGACAATCATATATTTCTGGAAAGCCCAGGATGTCTACTTTCCAACGCCGTTGAGAACGCGCCAATTGGGCTTCTTTAGCTCCAGAAAATCCACTTCGAGTGCAGGGAGGTCAGAATCCAACAGCATCTGCAGTCCTTTTCAGTCTCTGAATTAGATTTTTGCTCAGGTCCCTCAATTTCAGCCAGAAAATACCTGAAATCACAGAAAAACACAAAAACTCATAGTAAAGTCCAGAAAAGTGAATTTTAATTAAAAACTAATAAAAATATACTAAAAACTAACTAAATCCTACTAAAAACATACTAAAAACAATGCCAAAAAGCGTACAAATCATCCGCTCATCACCTAGATATAGTTTTTGAATATTATGTGATTCAGGTGTAGTATTATGGAAATAGATTCAGTAAAGAAAGATTAATAGGAGAGATTAAAGGTAGGTAAACTTGTGAGAAAAAATACTTTTATTAATAGCAAATAAGTGCTGAGACCTTCACTAATGTCACAAGAAGGTAAATGAGCTCTTTAAAAATGGACAAGTGTAAATTAAAGCTAGCTGTTGGGTGTTCTTAATGAACACCCGAATGTTAATTTTATAAATTTTCTTATTTGAATTTGATGAACAAAATAAGAACAATGAATAGAAGTAAAGAAGATCAAAGGATAGAGATGATCTTTAAAGTTTCAAAAAGATTCTCGATGAGAGTAGTGAATTGAAGTCCTTTCATAGTCTCAAGCCATTTTGAAGAGAGAGTATATTGTTTAATAATTACAATATCATATTCAACCTACTCCTTTTATCCCAAGTCTTGTTATTAAATAGGGTTGTTTGCAGAAGGTGTTTTTGGGTGTTGTCATTATTTTAAGTCTCTTTAACTAAAAATAGGTGTAAGGAAGGAGTTGATCTTCACAAGTTAAGGTAGCAGTTTTGACACTGCTTCGTGTGTTTGTGACAAAGAGATGTCCGGATAAAAAGGTGCTCGTAACATGAGATACTAGTGAAGGGACAACTAGTTTGGTTCATGTTTATCTAGATGGCATTCTCTACACTTTAAATCTTACCAATTTAGTTTTCACTTAAAGAGAAATTCAACTTCTTAAGATATTCTTATTGGGTTTTATCATTTTGGCCCAACATCTATAGGAGAAACTTTACTCTTTTTTGGCTATATTTTTGGTCCACTGTAGAATTATTCATACACAATAAAATTTTACTTTTAGTGTACAATCATAAGTCATACAGTCTTTGATGGTACAAAATTTTCTCTTAGATTGTATTTTTGTATTGCCATGCTTGTTAGGGTGTTTTGAGACACCAAATATTCTGTCTTTAATTTTTTTTCCTTTTGACGTAACCTATCTTAGCCCATGTATATTGAATTGTTACTTCTGAAATCAGCTACAGGAGTTCTGATGAACGGAAAATTGTCATGTCGGTAAAGAATTTCACAAATAAAATCTCGTTGCAAGTATAGTTCTAAACCAACAAACAACTCCTCAATAAAAAATTTGGTTGTCACAAGTAACAAACCCCTATAAAAATAAACCGAAGTATTTAAACCTCGGGTCGTCTCTCAAGGAATTGCAAGGAAGTATTCTTGTTATTGGTTATGAAATGTATATTTTGGGGTTTTGATAAGAGACATGAAAGGTAAATGACAAGGGAAATAAACTAACAACTAAGAAAACTCTTGGTAAGGTATGAGAACTAGAAGTCCTATCCTCATTATCATCATCAATTATGAACAAGAATTATCCATTGCTCCACTTAGTTAATCTCTAACTATGAAGGAAAGTCAAGTGGAAATAATCAACTTGAGACCACAACTCCTAGTCAAATCATAGTGAAAGGCTAGAGTTAGTGGCATTCAAGTCAACTAGCAACTTCCAATTATCAATCAACAAAAGAGTTTGATAACTCAAGAGTCCCCAATTACTCAACCCAAGCCAAGAGGAGAAAAATCTACACTAACATCCTTCCAAGCATTTTGTCAAACACATGGAAGGCCCAAAAGGAAAGTAAAACAAGATTGCAAGAAATATAAATCTACAACTACTAATCACAAGGAATTAACAACAACAACTCAAATCAACAATAAAGGAAATCAAATATAAATTGCATTAAAAGGAAAATAGAAGGAACAAGAGTGCATCAACCACAAAGTAAACAATTATAAGAAGTAAAATATTAAACTAGAGAAGCAAAGGTAGAAGAACAAGAAATTAGAGAGGAAAAGTAAATCAAAGCATGAATTAAACCTAGATCTAAGAAATCCTAATCTACATCTAACCTAATTCTAGAGAGAAGAGAGAGCTTCTCTCTCTAGAAACTAACTAAAGCATGATGAAAACTAAACTATGTGCTAATGTATTTGATCCCCATTTGAATTCTGCCTCTAAAAGCCTCAGAAATGAGTTGGATCTGGGCCTGGGATGCCCAGAATTCGCCCCCAAGGTTTTCACTTTAAGTGGGTCATGTGCGAGCACCGACACTTACGCATGGGTCATGCGTATGCGTCGATGGCATTTTCAATCCACGCGTACGCGTCGCCATGCGACTTCAGCATCCCAAATCCTTTTTTCTTCATGGATTCTCCACTATGCATGCTTTTCTCTTCGTTTCTTCTATTCAATACTTGCCTCATGAACCTGAGATCACTCAACAAACACATCAAGGCATCGAATGGAATTAAGGTGATTCAGAATCACCAATTTAAAGGTTTAAAAAGCATGTTTTCACACTTAAGCACAAATAAAGAAGAATAATAAAAACCATGCTATTTCATTGGATGAATGTGAGAAAAGTGGATAAATTCCACCCAAATTAAGCACAAGATGTACTACGAAATAGTGGTGTATCAAGTTCTACGATAAAGGTCCTTCAACTTGCAACTTAGAATATCATATTCTCATTTGTACAAGTTTCCAATGACAACACAAATAAAAAAAATGAATTAGAAACTATAAACAATACTCATTTATAACTAGAAAATGGATATTTAAAAATATTAAAAAATTATTTGCCTAGCATAAACATGAGAAATTTGATAATAAATTATTTTAGTTAGAGCAATTTATTAATAGAGTGTTCAATATTTATATTCTTTCAAAGCTGTAAACTTAGAATATCATAAAATACTTTCATATACTTTACCAAATAGAATATGATATTGCGAGGTGATGAACGGATATTTTATACGATTTTTAGCATCATTTTCATATAGTTTTCATTATGTTTTGTTTATGTTTTATTATATTTTCATAGGTTTTAGTGCAAAATTCACATTTTTGGATTCTACTTTGAGTTTGTGTGTTGTATGATGATTTCAGGTATTTTTTGACTGAAATTGAGGAGCTTGAGTGAAATTCTAATTCAGAAACAGAGAAAGGACTGCAGATGTTGTTCGGATCTGACCTCCTTGCACTCAAAGGAGCTTTTCTACAGCTACAGAAGTTCAAAAGGCGCGCTCTCAATGGCAATGGAAAGCTAACATCGAGGGCTTTCCAGAAATTTATAATAGTTCATTCTTTGTTTTGGAAATGAAGGCTCAAAATTGGCGTTCAATGCCAGCCACCAGCCCCATTCCTGGCGTCCAGTGCCCACAGGAGAGCAGCTGGAGTCCAACGTCCAAAAGGGAGTCCCTAGCTAGCGTTCAACACCCCTAAGGAGTCCTAGCACACGGAGACACCCTTAGCTTAGCCCATACACTCACCAAGTGGGCCCGGAAAGTAGATTTTTGCACTACAAGACTAGTTTATCTTATTTCTGTAATTCTTAGTTAGCAGACAAGTATATATAGAACAAAGATCACCATTGTTAGTGATCTTTGCCCACTTTACACGTTTTTCATTACTTTTCGGTAAGCATGAGTCGTTAACCTCCTAAGGTTAAGGTTAGGAGCTCTACTGAGTTTCTTGGATTAATAATATTACTGTTCTAGTTTGATATGTCTGATTTTATTCTCTTATGCATTCTCGTTCTTCATCTTATGAATTGAGGGTGACCCGTGACAATCACCCTTATTCTATATGGGTTCCATGCGAGTCCTGACCCCGATAACGTTGAACCAAAGCTAGAGATTGCATTGCGGATTCCAATAAAGTACCTGGGCAACTTTGGATACGTGACATAAAATCCCGTTGACAGTGGGTAAATGAGGTCTCTGTGGCACTAAGGCTAGAGTTTGAGAAGTAGCGTTTCCTGATCCGGAAGATCTGCCTTGTCTGTGGCACCTTGAGTAGGATCATGAAGAGGAGTGGATTGCTTAGAGTTTCATCTTCTGCTATAGTGAGAAACTGATGAGTGGATAATTTATACGCTTTTTGGCATTGTTTTTATATAGTTTTTAGTATGATTTAGTTAGTTTTTAGTATATTTTTTTAGTTTTTAAGTAAAATTCACATTTCTGGACTTTACTATGAGTTTGTGTGTTTTTCTGTGATTTCAGGTATTTTCTGGCTGAAATTGAGGGACCTGAGCAAAAATCTGATTCAGAGGCTGACAAAGGACTGCAGATGCTGTTGGATTCTGACCTCCCTGCACTCGAAGTGGATTTTTTGGAGCTACAGAACTCCAAATGGCGCGCTCTCAATTTAGTTGGAAAGTAGACATCCAGGGCTTTCCAGCAATATCTAATAGTCCATACTTTGCGTGATTTTTGATGACGTAAAATGGCGTCAAAATGCCAGCTCTCTGCCCTTTTCTGGCGTCAAAACGCCAGAACTGGCATAAAAGTTGGAGTTAAACGCCTAAACTGGCACCAAGGCTGGTGTTTAACTCCAAGGAAGACCTCTACATGTGAAAGCTTCAATGCTCAGCCCAAGCACACACGAAACACCAAGTGGGCCCAGAAATGGATTTCTACATCATTTACTTACTTCTGTAACCCTAGTAACTAGTTTAGTATAAATAGAACTTTTTACTATTATACTAGGGGTCTTTTTCCCTATTTTTGAATTCATATGCCATTTGGGGAGGCTGGCCATTCGGCCATGCCTAGACCTTGTTCTTATGTATTTTCAATGGTGGAGTTTCTACACACCATAGATTAAGGTGTGGAGCTCTGCTGTTCCTCGAGTATTAATGCAATTACTACTATATTCTATTCAAATCATGCTTATTCCTGTTCTAAGATATCCATTCGCACACAAGAACATGATGAATGTGATGATTATTTGATGCTCATCACCATTCTCACTTATGAACACGTGCCTAACAAACACTCCCGTTCTACATGCAAACAAGCTTGACTGCATATCTCTTAGCCTCCATTCCGAAAGATCGGAGTCTTCGTTGTATAAGCTAGAATTATTGGCGGCCATTCCTGAAATCCGGAAAGTCTAAACCTTGTCTGTGGTATTCCGAGTAGGATCTGGGAAGGGATGACTGTGACGAGCTTTAAACTCGCGAGTGTTGGGCGTAGTGACAAACGCAAATGGATCATTGGATTCTATTCCAACATGATCGAGAATCGACAGATGATTAGCCGTGCTGTGACAGCGCATTTGGACCATTTTCACTGAGTGGATGGGAAGTAGCCATTGACAACGGTGATGCCCAACATACAGCTTGCCATAGAAAGGAGTATGAAGGATTGGATGAAGGCAGTAGGAAAGCAGAGATTCAAGAGGGATGAAGCATCTCCATACGCTTATCTGAAATTCCCACCAATGAATCACATAAGTATCTCTATCTTTATTATATGTTCTATTTATCTTTTAATTATTAAAACTCCATAACCATTTGAATCTGCCTGACTGAGATTTACAAGGTGATCATAGCTTGCTTCAAGCTGACAATCTCCATGGGATCGACCTTTACTCACGTAAGGTTTATTACTTGGATGACCCAGTGCACTTGCTGGTTAGTTGTACGAAGTTGTGAAAAAAAGTTGAGATTACAATTGTGCATACCAAGTTATTAGCGCCATTGTGTATCACAATTTCATGCACCAAGTTTTTAGCACCGTTGCCGGAGATTGTTCGAGTTTGGACAACTGACGGTTCATCTTGTTGCTCAGATTAGGTAATTTTTATTTTCTTTTCAAAAAATCTTTCAAAATTTTTTTATTTGTTTTCGTTTTTCCAAAAAGATATTTTCGAAAAAAACCCAAAAAATTCATAAAATCATAAAAACTCAAAAATATTTTCATGGTTCTTGTTTGAATCTAGGGCCAAATTTTAAGTTTGGTGTCAATTGTATGATTTTAATTGTCTTGAAATTTTTGAAACACATGCATTGTGTTCTTGATGAATTGCCTTGTTTGATCTTCATGATTTATTGATTTCCACTGCATGATGTTCTACATATGCATTCTTGCATTCATATGGCCCAAACATGAGAAAGTTCTAAGTTTGGTGTCCTCCATGTTTTCTTTCCTTAAGAAAACTGAGTTCTTGATGTTCATCTTGATCTTCAAGATTGTTCTTGGTGTTCATCTTGACGTTCATAATGT
Source organism: Arachis stenosperma (assembly GCF_014773155.1). NCBI lineage: Eukaryota > Viridiplantae > Streptophyta > Magnoliopsida > Fabales > Fabaceae > Arachis > Arachis stenosperma. The sequence goes on from NC_080379.1 coordinate 85,209,747, forward strand.
TCTTGCATATATCTTGTATTTTGATCCAAGAATTATATGTTTCGACTCATTTTGTTGTTTTTCAAAAATTGAAAATATATCTTCTTGAATAAAGGATTTAGCAAAATGAAGATCCAAGAACATAAAGCAGAGGAATTACAGAGAAAAAGCTGGGCGTTCAAAACGCCCAAAACATGCAGCTCCTAGGCGTTTAACGCCAGGATGACACAAGGGGAGGAATTTTGTTTTCAAATCAAATCTTTTTCAAATCTTCATATTTTTTTCAAAATCAAATCTTTTTCAAATCAAATATTTTCAATCATATCTTTTTCAAAATCATATCTTTTCAAACAAATCTTTTTCAAACAAATCGTTTTCAAAAATCTTGATTAAAAAATTTCAAGTTTGTTACTTTCTTATTAAGAGAGATTCAATATTTGAAATTTAGAATCATATCTTTTAGTTTCTTGTCAATCAAGTCATTAATTTTTTAAAAGTCAAATCTTGTTAATTTTATCTTTTCAACCATATCTTTTTAAATCATATCTTTTTCAAATCATATTTTTTTTAAATTCTAATTTCAAAATCTTTTTATAACTTCTTATCTTTTTCAACTTTATTTCTTATCTTTTTGAAAACCACAACCAATTTCTCAAAAAATTATTTTAAATTTTATACTTTTTATTTTTGAAAATTCTCCCCGCTCTCTTATCTTTTTCTATTTAAACACTAACATTCCTCCTCCATTGTTAATTCGAACTCCATCTCTCTTTGTGTGTTCGAATTATTCCTTACCTACCTTATCCTTCCATTCTTATTTTCCTCTGACACCTCAAGGAATCTTTATACTGTGACATAGAGGATTCCACATTTTCTTTGTTTTCTTCTCTTTCATATGAGCAGGAACAAAGATAAAGGCATACTTGTTGAAGCTGATCCCAAACCTGAAAGGACTCTAAAGAGGAAGCTAAGAGCAGCTAAAGCACAAAACTCTGAAGAGGACCTCACTGAAATTTTCAGAAAGGAAGCAGCAAAAGAAACAATTATGGCCGAACCAAACAACAATGTAAGGAAGATGCTTGGTGATTTTACTACACCAACTTCCAACTTCTATGGAAGAAGCATCTCAATCCCTGCCATAGGAGCAAACAATTTTGAGCTAAAGCCTCAATTAATTTCTCTACTGCAACAGAACTGCAAGTTTCATGGACTTCCATCAGAAGACCCTAATCAGTTTTTAACTAAGTTCTTGCAGATCTGTGATGCTGTTAAGACCAATGGAGTTGATCCTGAAGTATACAAGCTTATGCTTTTCCCTTTTGCTGTAAGAGACAGAGCTAGAACATGGTTGGACTCACAACCTAGAGATAGCCTGGACTCTTGGGATAAGCTGGTCACGGGTTTCTTAGCCAAGTTCTTTCCTCCTTAAAAGCTGAGCAAGCTTAGAGTGGATGTTCAGACCTTCAGACAAAAAGATGGTGAGTCCCTCTATGAAGCTTGGGAAAGATACAAGCAGCTAACCAAAAAGTGTCCTTCTGACATGCTTTCAGAATGGACCATATTAGATATATTCTATGATGGTCTGTCTGAATTTTCCAAGATGTCACTGGACCACTCTGCAGGTGGATCCATTCACCTAAAGAAAATGCCTGCAGAAGCTCAGGAACTTATTAAAATGGTTGTAAATAACCAGTTCATGTATACCTCTGAGAGGAATTCTGTGAGTAATGGGACGCCTCAAAAGAGAGGAGTTCTTGAAATTGATGCTCTGAATGCCATACTGGCTCAGAACAAAATATTGACCCAACAAGTCAATATGATCTCTTAGAGTCTAAATGGTTTGCAAAATGCATCTAATAATACTAAAGAAGCATCTTCTAAAGAAGAAGCTTATGATCTTGAGAACCCTACAATGGCAGAGGTGAATCACATGGGTGAAGCCTTTGGTAACACCTATAATCCTTCATGGAAAAATCATCCAAATTTTTCATAGAAGGATCAACAGAAGCAAGGCTTCAATAATAACAATGGTGGAAGAAACAGGTTTAGCCATAGCAAACCTTTCCCATCATCATCTCAACAACAGACAGCGCATTCTGAGCAGAATCCCTCTAGCTTAGAAAATATAGTCTCTGATTTATCTAAGGCCACTCTTAGTTTCATGACTGAAACAAGATCCTCCATTAGAAATTTGGAGGCACAAGTGGGCCAGCTGAGTAAAAGGGTTACTGAAACTCCTCCTAGCACTCTCCCAAGCAATACAGAAGAGAATCCCAAAGGAGAGTGCAAGGCCATTGATATAATCAACATGGCCGAAACCTTAGAGGAGGAGGAGGACATGAATCCCAATGAGGAAGACCTCCGGGGACGTCCAATGGTCAATATGGAATCCCCTAAAGAGGAACCAAAGGAATTTGAGGCTCATACAAAGACCATAGAGATTCCCTTGGACCTTCTTTTACCATTCATGAGCTCTGATAACTATTAATCTTCTGAAGAGGATGAAGACATTGTTGAAAGGCAAGTTGTCCAATATTTAGGAGCATTCATGAAGCTGAATGCCAAGCTATTTGGTAATGAGACTTGGGAGGAAGAGCCTCCCATGCTCACCAATGAACTGAATACATTGGTTCAGTAAAATTTACCTCAAAAGAAACAGGATCCTGGGAAATTCTTAATACCCTGTGGTGGACGAAATTGTGATCCTTATTCTTTGTATTTGTATAGAATCATTATTATGGCATCGGTTGTTTTCACAACTCCGTTCAACTAACCAGCAAGTGTACTGGGTCGTCCAAGTAATAAACCTTACGCGAGTAAGGGTCGATCCCACAGAGATTGTTGGTATGAAGCAAGCTATGGTCACCTTGTAAATCTCAGTTAGGCAGATTAAAATTGTTTATGGGTTCGAAAATTAATAATAAAATAGAAGAAATAATAAAAGGGATAGAATACTTATGCAGATTCATTGGTGGGAATTTCAGATAAGCATATGGAGATGCTGTATGGCTCAAGGACGCCTGCTTTCCTACTGCTTCAACTCAATCCTTCTTACTCCTTTCCATGGCAAGCTGTGTATAGGGGTTCACCATTCGACGATGGCTACTTTCAATCCTCTCGGGAAAATGGTCCTCTGCGGCTGTCACTCCCATGGCTAATCGTCTGAGGGCATCACCTGGCCGAAGGCTACATCCCATCCTCGCAGTGAAAACTATGCTCACGCGCTCTGTCATAGCACGGCTAATCACTGGTTGGTTCCCGCGCCTACTGGAATAGAATCCCTTGATTCTTTTGCGTTTGTCACTAACGCCCAGCACTTGCGAGTCTGAAGCACGTCACAGTCATTCATTACCGGAATCCTACTCGGAATACCACAGACAAGGTGAGACTTTCCGGATTCCCAGGATCCTACTCGGAATACCACAGACAAGGTGAGACTTTTCGGATCCTCATAAATGCCGCCATCTATCTAGCTTATACCACGAAGATTCTGTTGGGGAATCTAAGAGATACACATTCAAGCTTTGTTGCATGTAGAACGGAAGTGGTTGTCAATCACGCGCGTTCATAATTGAGAATGATAATGAGGGTCATATAATCATCACATTCATCATGTTCTTGGGTGCGAATGAATATCTTGGAATAAGAATAAGAGAGAATTGAATAAAAGAAAATAGAATTGCATTAATACTTGAGGTACAGCAGAGCTCCACACCCTTAATCTATGGTGTGCAGAAACTCCACCGTTGAAAATACATAAGTTAAAGGTTCAGGCATGGCCGAATGGCCAGCCCCCATATGGTCATAAGACCGAATGATCAAAGACACTTAATACAATAGTTAAATGTTCTATTTATAATAAACTAGCTCCTAGGGTTTACATGAGTAAGTAATTGATGCATAAATCCACTTCCGGGGCCCACTTGGTGTATGTTTGGGCTGAGCTTGATCAATCCACGAGCTGAGGCTTCTCTTGGAGTTGAACTCCGAGTTATGACGTGTTTTGGGCGTTCAACTCCGGATCATGACGTTTTTCTGGCGTTTAACTCCAGATAGCAGCATGTACTTGGCGTTCAACGCCAAGTTACGTCGTCAATTTCCGAATAAAGTATGGACTATTATATATTTCTGGAAAGCTCTGGATGTCTACTTTCCAACGCCGTTGAGAGCGCGCCAATTGGAGTTCTGTAGCTCTAGAAAATCCATTTTGAGTGTAGGGAGGTCAGATTCCAACAGCATCAGCAGTCCTTTTTGTCAGCCTTTTTCAGAGTTTTGCTCAAGTCCCTCAATTTCAGCCAGAAATTACCTGAAATCACAGAAAACACACAAACTCATAGTAAAGTCCAGAAATGTGAATTTAACATAAAAACTAATGAAAACATCCCTAAAAGTAGCTTGAACTTGCTAAAAACTACCTAAAAACAATGCCAAAAAGCGTATAAATTATCCGCTCATCACCCTGTACCATAGGCACCATGACCTTTGAAAAAGCTCTGTATGACTTGGGGTCAGTGATAAACATGATGCCCCTCTCTGTAATGGAGAGACTGGGAATCTATGAGGTACAGGCTACCAAATTCTCATTGGAGATGGCAGATAAATCTATGAAAAAGGCTTATGGACTAGTAGAGGACGTGCTAGTGAAGGTTGAAGGCCTTTACTTCCCTGCTGATTTCATAATCCTAGACACTAGGAGGGATGAGGATGAATCCATCATCCTTGGAAGTCCCTTCCTAACCACAGCAAGAGCTGTAATTGATGTTGACAGAGGAGAGTTGATCCTTCATGTGAATGAAGAACGCCTTGTAGTAAAGACTCAAGGTTCTCCATCTGTAACCATGGAGAGTAAGCATGAAGAGCTTCTCCCAATACAGAGTCAAACAGAGCCCCCACATTCAAACTCTAAGTTTGGTGTTGGGAGGCCACAACCAAACTCTAACTTTGGTGTTGAGAGATCTCAACCATACTCTGATCATCTGTAAGGCTCCATGAGAGCTCACTGTCAAGCTATTGACATTAAAGAAGCGCTTATTGGGAGGCAACCCAATTTTATTTTAATCTTATCTATATTATTTTGTTTTCTTTTAGGTTGATTATCATGTGAAGTCACAAAGACAATTACAAAAATAAAGAAAAAAAATAAAAACAGCATTGAAAACAGCACACCCTGGAGGAAGGACTTACTGGCGTTTAAATGCCAGTAAGGGTAGCAAAATGGGCATTTAAACGCCCAATCTGGCACCTTTCTAGGCGTTTAAACACCAGAATAGGGCACCAGACTGGCGTTTACACGCCAAAATAGGGCAACAAACTGGCGTTTTGACGCCAGAACAAGAAGGAAAGATGGCATTTAAACGCTAGAACAGGGTTGCAAACTGGCGTTTAAATGCCAGAATTGTACTCTAAGGCATTTTGAACGCCCAATTGGAGCAGGGACGAGAATTCTTTGACCCCTCAGGATCTGTGGACCCCACAGGATCCCCACCAACCTCAACTCACTCTCTCTCCTCTTCACACCTTTCTACAACACTCTTCCCCAAATACCCTTTACCAATCACCTCCATATCTCTTCCCCAAATACTCTTCACCAATAACTTCCTTAACTCTTCCCCAAAAAACCCCACCCACCTTCAAAATTCAAAACCATTTTCCTTCCAAACCCACCTAAACCTTTCGGCCACTCCCCCCTTTTCCCTATAAGTATCCCCATTCACTCCTTCATTTTCACACATCACAACCACCTTCTTCTACCCTTGGCCGAACCCAATACACCCTCCATCTCCTCCTTTTCTTCTTCTCCTACTTCCTTCTTTCTTCTTTTGCTCGGGGATGAGCAAATATTTTAAGTTTGGTTTGGTAAAAGCATTGCTTTTTGTTTTTCTGTAACCATTTATGGCACCTAAGGCCAGAGAAACCTCTAGAAAGAGGAAAGGAAAGGAAATTGCTTCCACCTCTGAGTCATGGGAGATGGAGAGATTCATTTTAAATGTCCATCAAGACCACTTCTATGAAGTTGTGCTCAAGAAGAAGGTAATCCATGAGGTCCCTTTTAAGCTCAAAAAGGGCGAATATCCGAAAATTAAACAAGAGGGCCCATTCATGGCACTCAACAAGAGCATGAGGAAGTTTCTCATCAAGAAATCCCTGAGATGCCTCAAGGGATGCAATTTCCTCCACACAATTATTGGAATTAACTCAACACTTCTTTGGAAAGCTTGAGTTACAACATGGACCAATTAAGGGTGTAATACCAAGAGCACTCCATCATTCTCCATGAGATTAGAGAAGATCAAAGAGCTGTGAGGGAGGAGCAACAAAGGCAAGGAAGAGACATAGAGGAGCTCAAGAGCACCATTGGTTCTTCATGAGGAGAAAGATGCCAGCCTCACTAAGGAGGACTCATTCCTTAATCTCCTTGTCTATTTATTTTTCTGTTTTTCGGCTTTATGCTGTATGTTCTATCTATGTTTGTGTCTTCACTACATGATCATTAGTGTCTAGTGTCTATGTCTTAAAGCTATGAATAATTCCATGAATCCTTCACCTCTCTTTAATGAAAAATGTTTTAAAGACAAAAGAACAAGAAGTACATGAGTTTCAAATTTTATCTTGAAATTAGTTTAATTATTTTGATGTGGTGGCAATACTTTTTGTTTTCTGAATGAATGCTTGAACAGTGCATATTTTTTATCTTGTTGTTTATGAATGTTAAAGTTGTTGGCTCTTGAAAGAATGATGAACAAAGAGAAATGTTATTGATAATCTGAAAAATCATGAAATTGATTCTTGAAGCAAGAAAAAGCAGTGAAAAAAAATATGGCAAAAAAAAAGAGAAAAGAAAAAGAAAAAGCAAGCAGAAAAAGCCAATAGCCCTTTAAATCAAAAGGCAGGGGTAAAAAGGATCCAAGACTTTGAGCATTAATGGATAGGAGGGCCCAAGGAAATAAAATCCAGGCCTAAGCGGCTAAATCAAGCTGTCCCTGACCATGTGCTTGTGGCATACAGGTCCAAGTGAAAAGCTTGAGACTGTGTGGTTAAAGTTGTGATCCAAAGCAAAAAAGTGTGCTTAAGAACTCTGGACACCTTTAACTGGGGACTTTAGCAAAGCTGAGTCACAATCTGAAAAGGTTCACCTAGTTATGTGTCTGTGGCATTTATGTATCCGGTGGTAATACTGGAAAACAAAGTGCTTAGGGTCACGGCCAAGACTCATAAAGTAGCTGTGTTCAAGAATCAACGTACTGAACTAGGAGAATCAATAACACTATCTATAATTCTAAGTTCCTGTAGATGCCAATCATTCTGAATTTCAAAGGAAAAAGTGAGATGCCAAAACTGTTCAGAAGCAAAAAGCTACAAGCCCCGCTCAACTAATTAGAACTATGTTTCATTGATACTGTGGGATTCATTGTATATTCTCTTCTTTTTATCCTATTTTATTTTCAGTTGCTTGGGGACAAGCAACAATTTAAGTTTGGTGGTGTGATGAGCGGATAATTTATACGCTTTTTGGCATTGTTTTTATATAGTTTTTAGTATGATTTAGTTAGTTTTTAGTATATTTTTATTATTTTTTAAGTAAAATTTACATTTCTGGACTTTACTATGAGTTTGTGTATTTTTCTATGATTTCAGGTATTTTCTGGCTGAAATTGAGGGACTTGAGCAAAAATCTGATTCAGAGGCTGACAAAGGACTGTAGATGCTATTGGATTCTGACCTCCCTACACTCACAGTGGATTTCTTGGAGCTATAAAACTCCAAATGGCACGCTCTCAATTGCGTTGGAAAGTAGATATCCAGGGCTTTCCAGAAATATATAATAGTTTATACTTTGTGTGAGTTTTGACGAAGTAAAATGGCGTCAAAATGCCAGCTCTATGCCTTTTTCTAGCGTCAAAACGCCAGAACTGGCATAAAAGTTGGAGTTAAACGCCCAAACTGGCACCAAAGCTGGTGTTTAACTTCAAGAAAGACCTCTACACATGAAAGCTTCAATGCTAAGCCCAAGCACACACCAAGTGGGCCTGGAAGTGGATTTCTGCATCATTTACTTACTTCTGTAACACTAGTAACTAGTTTAGTATAAATAGAACTTTTTACTATTGTACTAGGGGTCTTTTTCCCTATTTTTGAATTTATTTGCCATTTGGGGAGGCTGGCCATTCGGCCATGCCTAGACCTTGTTCTTACGTATTTTCAACGGCGGAGTTTCTACACACCATAGATTAAGGTGTGGAGCTCTGTTGTTCCTCGAGTATTAATGCAATTACTACTATTTTCTATTCAATTCATGCTTATTCCTGTTCTAAGATATCCATTCGCACACAAGAACCTGATGAATGTGATGATTATGTGACGCTCATCACTATGCTCACTTATGAACGTGTGCCTAACAAACACTCCCGTTCTACATGCAAACAAGCTTGAATGCATATCTCTTAGCCTCCATTCTGAAAGATCGGAATCTTCATGGTATAAGCTAGAGTTATTGGCGGCCTTTCCTGAGATCCGGAAAGTCTAAACCTTGTCTGTGGTATTCCGAGTAGGATCTGGGAATGGATGACTGTGACGAGCTTCAAACTCGCGAGTGTTAGGCGTAGTGACAGATGCAAAAGGATCATTAGATTCTATTTCAACATGATCGAGAACCGACAGATGATTAGCGTGCGGTGACAGCGCATTTGGACCATTTTTACTGAGAGGACGGGAAGTAGCCATTGACAACAGTGATGCCCAACATACAGCTTGCCATAGAAAGGAGTATGAAGGATTGGATGAAGGCAGTAGGAGAGGGATGAAGCATCTCCATACGCTTATCTGAAATTCCCACCAATGAATTACATAAGTATCTCTATCTTTATTATATGTTCTATTTATCTTTTAATTATTAAAACTCCATAACCATTTGAATCCGCCTGACTGAGATTTACAAGTTGACCATAGCTTGCTTCAAGCTGACAATCTCCGTGGGATCGACCCTTACTCACGTAAGGTTTATTACTTGGACGACCCAGTGCACTTGCTGGTTAGTTGTGCGAAGTTGTGAAAAAGAGTTGAAATTACAATTGTGCGTACCAAGTTGTTGGCACCATTGTGTATCAAAATTTCGTGCACCAGGTATACCGTCAGATTTTTCCGCCATTAAATTTGACGATAAAGGACGCACCAATTTTTTTGTTTTTCCTCCAATTATTACCGACAAATTTACCATCGGAATAGTACATCTTCCGGAAATACTTTGACCTGATGAATTTGACACCCATCCTGTCGGTAAATCTGACGATAAAGCTTTGGCTACTCTGTGATACTAAATCTGATGTACTCTTTCCTTGGATAAAGAATCAAGGATTCAAAAAGGCATTTACTCTTTCCTTACTCTAAGTCTCCCCTACAAATATAGCCTAATTTTGTCGCTACTTTACTTATTAATGACCTAAAAGAAAAAGTATAGGGGACCAACACCTAAACAAGCCAATTTAAATAACTACATTTAATAATTATTAATTTTAAATTAAAAAAATTGAATAATTAGCATTAAAATGATTTTGAATAATAAGGATTAGGTAAAGTAACCGCCCCATAATCACAGTCCATAATCGCGCCCACACCCTCGAGCTACTTTCGCCGTCGCCGTGTCGTCACGCAGGCCATTGCCGTATTTTTGTAGTGCGCTAAAAAAAATCCACTCGTATGAAAAAACATCACATGCTACCAAAAGAAACATCCACTAATATATAAAAGAAACATCCAGTAACAAAAAGAAAAAACATCCCAAAATTTATACATCCAATTAAGAGTAAAGAAACACCCACCAAATTAAAAAAATATCCGCAATCCTATAATAAGAAACATTCATCTACAATACAAAGAAACATCCATATAAAGATCAAAGAAACCTCCATCAATGAAGAAGGAACACCTGGAAACCTGCATTAAGAAATGAAGGCTGTAGAAGACTTAGAAAAGGGGGGTTGAATCTATGGCCTTCTTTTACTTTAATGAAATAACCCTTTAATTACAAACTTTCAGTCTGAATTTGTTTGAACTCAGCTGCGGAAAATTTATGAGACAATTTTGTGTCTCATGAAAATCAGAAAACAGAACAGAGAAGGAAAGAGAGAAGCTGACACCATCAAGTATCGTGATTCAGTTGCCTTGTGTAATGCAACCTACATCCAATCTCCACCACAACAATGGTAGAATTTCCACTATAGTTAAAGTATTACATACACCAATTCCACAGGATTGACACAATAATTTCCCTCTCAAGTTCTAACCTAACTTGACTTGGCTATGCTAATACCTAACTCTTCACTCTTAGTGCTAACCCAACTAAGAAAGGGGTACCTAACAGGTACTGGATAAAAGACAATAAAAACAACCTAAAGAAATCTGAAATCACTCTAGGCTTTTTTCTCATGTGTATTGCTTAGCTTTTTATCAGTTATAGGCTTTTCTTTGATTTCTCACTTTCAGCCTTTTACCACTCAAGAAATTACAGAAAGATATACATTAAAAATAAAATTACAATCTGTAAAATATGAAGGAGATTGATGCCATAACAGCCTCTGTTGCTATAAGTTGAACCGGATTTAGCTGCCTCTGATTAAGTTCTTCATCTTTGGCGGAATGCTTCTTTAACTTAAAAAACACTGTCCAAAGTTGATAAACTCTTCACAGAGAAACTCTTCAGAACAAAACTTAAAACCCTGGTTATCTATCCTTGTCTTCAAAAATTGAAAATTTTTCATTTGTATCATTTCTAAGTTGCTGAGTTGCTCTCCTCAGAGTCAACTCCTCAAGTTGTATGCTACCAACTTATCACTTCACTATTTTCAACTAATCCTTAAATTAGGAACTTTGTATCTGAGCCTTTTTGCTTGACTGAAAGTCTCAAGTAAACATTGAAAAAGTTGTTTAATGGTAAACTCATATCTAAACCTTTGAGGTACAACTTTATCACCAAGAAACAATTTTGGCCTTTGATTTACAATAGTGATTATAGGAAATCACTTTCTCCTTTTATCCCATAGTGGAGTAGCAAAGAGTTGGAGAAAGAGTGAAGAAAGTAACTTGCATGCAAATGGAAATAAATTACCTTTAGCTTCTAACTGAGCTAGAATTAGATTGATTTGGGTGATTAGACCTTTCCTTTTGGATTAAGCTTTATCTTTCTTTCTTCTATGATGAAATGAGCAAGGAACGAAGCTTTCTCTCTCTTCTATGAATCTGACCAAAAGAAAGAAGTGAACGTTGGCTTTGGAGGGTACCACCATGGAGGGATCATCTTGAATGAGCAATTTGGGCTTGGGTTTGCTTCTTTTTATTCAGCCCAAGTGATTTCTTTTGTTTTACAACATTTGGGCCGTGCTTGTAGGTTTTGCACACTTTGATAGCTTTTGATCATTTGTTCCATTTATTTGGGCTGCTGCATGATGAGCGGATAATTTATACGCTTTTTGGCATTATTTTTAGATAGTTTTTAGTAGGATCCAGCTACTTTTAGGGATGTTTTCATTAGTTTTTATGATAAATTCACATTTCTGGACTTTACTATGAGTTTGTGTATTTTTCTGTGATTTCAGGTAATTTCTGGCTGAAATTAAGGGACCTGAGCAAAACTCTGATAAAAGGCTGACAAAGGACTGCTGATGCTGTTGGATTCTGACCTCCCTGCACTCGAAATAGATTTTCCGGAGCTATAGAACTCCAAATGGCGCATTCTCAACGGCGTTGAAAAGTAGACATCCGGAGTTTTCCAGCAATATATAATAGTCCATACTTTATTCGTGATTAGATGATGTAAACTGGCGCTCAACGCCAGTTCCATGCTGCATTCTGGAGTCAAACGCCAGAAACACGTCACGAACCAGAGTTGAACGCCAAAAACACGTTACAACATGGAATTCAACTCCAAGATAAGCCTCAGCTCGTGTAAAAATCAAGCTCAGCCCAAGCACACACCAAGTGGGCCCCGGAAGTGGATTTATGCATTAATTACTTACTTCTGTAAACCCTAGTAGCTAATTTAGTATAAATAGAACTTTTTACTAGTGTATTAGTCGTCTTTGGATTGGTCTTTGATTGTTTTTTTTATCTTTTGACCACGTTTGAGGGCTGGCCTCTCGGCCATGCCTGAACCTTCATCACTTATGTATTTTCAACGGTGGAGTTTCTACACACCATAGATTAAGGGTGTGGAGCTCTGCTGTACCTCAAGTTTCATTGCAATTACTACTATTTTCTATTCAATTCTGCTTGTTCCTATTCTAAGATATTCGTTTCACTTTAACATGATGAATGTGATGATCCGTGACACTCATCATCATTCTCACCTATGAACGCGTGACTGACAACCACTTCCGTTCTACTTTAGACCGAGCGCATATCTCTTGGATTCCTTAATCAGAATCTTCGTGGTATAAGCTATAATTGATGGCGGCATTCATGGGAATCCGGAAAGTCTAACCTTGTATGTGGTGTTCCGAGTAGGATTCCGGAATTGAATGACTGTGACGAGCTTCAAACTCGCGATTGTTGGGCGTGATGACAAACGCAAAAGAATCAAGGGATTCTATTCCGACATGATCGAGAACCGACAGATGATTAGCCGTGCTGTGACAGAGCATTTGGACCATTTTTACTGAGAGGATGGGATGTAGCCATTGACAACGATGATGCCCTACATACAGCTTGCCAGGGAAAGGAGTAAGAAGGATTGAATGAAGGCAGTAGGAAAGCAGAGATCCAACAGGGACAATTCATCTCCATACACTTATCTGAAATTCTCACCAATGATTTACATAAGTATTTCTATCTTTATTTTATGCTTTATTTACTGTTCAAAAATTCCATAACATTTATTATCCGCCTAACTGAGATTTACACGATGACCATAGCTTGCTTCATACCAACAATCTCCATAGGATCGACCCGTAAGGTATTACTTGGATGACCCAGTGCACTTCTGGTTAGTTGTGCGGAGTTGTGACTAAGTGTGATTCACGTTTGAGAGCGCTACCAAGTTTTTGGCGCCATTATTGATGATCACAATTTCGTGCACCAAGTTTTTGGCGCCGTTGCCGGGGATTGTTCGAGTATAGACAACTGACAGTTCGTCTTGTTGCTCAGATTAGGTAATTTTATTTTTATTTTTCTTTTCAAAAAGTTTTCAAAAAAATATTTTTCAAAATATTTTTCTTTATTTTCGAAAAATTATTCAAAATTTTTAAGAATGAATTCTAGTGTTTCATAAAGTATGTTGAAGCTTGGCTGACTGTAAAGCCATGTCTAACTCAATTGGATTGAGGCTTCAAAACCATCAGCATAGAGGCAAGTTAATTGGAATATCAGTTGTTACATGCCTGATTTATATATTCTAAAGCTGGATGGCTATTAAGCCATGCCCAACCGTTGGATTGGAGCTTTAGGCTAATATTGAGAGATTCCTGGAATTCTTATTAAAAATTTTGGATTTCTTATTTTCTTTTTTTGTTCTATATATGTTTTTCGAAAAAAAATTAAAAGAAAATCCAAAAAAATCATAAAATTATAAAAATAAAAAATATTTTTGTGTTTCTTGTTTGAGTCTTGTGTCATGTTTTAAGTTTGGTGTCAATTGCATATTCATATTGTTCTTGCAATTTTTGAAAATTCATGCATTCATAGTGTTCTTCATGATCTTCAAGTTGTTCTTGGTAAGTCTTCTTGTTTGATCTTGATGTTCATCTTGACATTCATAGTGTTCTTGCATGCATTATGTGTTTTGATTCATAATTTTCATGTTGTGAGTCATTTTTTATGTTTTTCTCTCTCATAATTAAAATTTCAAAAATCAAAAAATATCTTTCCCTTGTTTTTCTCATAAATTTCGAAATTTTGAGTTGACTTAGTCAAAAAAATTTTAAAATTAGTTATTTCTTGTTAGTCAAGTCAAAATTTCAAATTTAAAAATCTTATCTTTTCAAAATCTTTTTCAAAAATCAATTCTTTTTCATTTTTTATTTATTTTCGAATTTTTTATTTGAATTTTTCAAAAATCTTTTTCTTAATTTTATTTCAAAATTTTCGAAAATTTACTAACAATTAATGTGATTGATTCAAAAATTTGAAGTTTGTTACTTTCTTGTTAAGAAAGGTTCAATCTTTGAATTCTAGAATCATATCTTGTAGTTTCTTGTTAGTCAAGTAATCAATTTTAATTTTAAAAATTAAATCTTTTCTAACCATATCTTTTTAATCATATATTTTTATCTTATCTTTTTATATCATATCGTTTTTTAAAATTTTATCTTTTTTCAAAAATTTGATTTTAAAATATATTTTCTAACTTCTTATCTTTTTATCTTCTTATCTTTTCAAATTTGATTTTCAAATCTTTTTCAGCTAACTATTTAACTTTTTGTTTGTTTCTTATCTTTTTTCAAAACCACCTAACAACTTTTCTCTCTCTAATTTTCGAAAATACCTCCATCTTTTTTAAAAATTCTTTTTATTTAATAATTGTTTTAAATTTTAATTTTAATTTCATTTCTTATCTTTATTTTCGAAAATCATTTAACTCTTTTTCAAAATTTAATTTCAAAAATTTCTCCCTCTCTCATCTTCACCTCTCTTCATCTCAAATCACTGCCCCTATCCTTACCCTTGTGTTTGGATTCTCCTTTCTTTATTCCCTTCTTCTACTAATAATAAGGAACCTCTTTACTGTGACATAGAGGATTCCTCTTCTTTTTATGTTCTCTTCTCTTTCATATGAGCGGGAACAAGGAAAAATGCATTCTTGTTGAAGCTGATCTAGAACCTGAAAGGACTCTGAAGAGGAAACTAAGAGAAGCTAAATTACAACAATCCAGATACAACCTTGCTGAAATTTTCGAACAAGAAAAGGAGATGGCAGCCGAACCCAACAACAATAATGCAAGAAGGATGCTTGGTGATTATACTACACCTACTTCCAAGTTTGATGGAAGAAGCATCTCAATTCCTACCATAGGAGCAAACAATTTTGAGCTTAAATCTCAATTAGTTGCTCTAATGCAACAGAACTGCAAGTTTCATGGACTTCCATCAGAAGATCCTTACCAGTTTTTAACTGAGTTCTTGCAGATCTGTGAGACTATTAAGACTAATGGAGTAGATCCTGAAGTCTACAAGCTCATGCTTTTCCCTTTTGCTGTAAGAGACAGAGCTAGAGCATGGTTGGACTCTCAACCTAAAGATAGCCTGGACTCTTGGGATAAGCTGGTCACGGCCTTCTTGGCTAAGTTTTTTCCTCCTCAAAAGCTGAGCAAGCTTAGAGTGGATGTTCAAACCTTCAAACAAAAAGATGGTGAATCCCTCTATGAAGCTTGGGAAAGATACAAGCAGATGACCAAAAGATGTCCTTCTGACATGTTTTCAGAATGGACCATGATAGAACTTATTGACATAGTTGCAAATAACCAGTTCATGTACACTTCTGAGAGAAATTCCGTGAATAATGGGACGCCTCAAAAGATGGGAGTTCTTGAAATTGATGCTCTGAATGCCATATTGGCTCAGAACAAAATGTTGACTCATCAAGTCAACATGATTTCTCAAAGTCTGAATGGATGGCAAAATGCATCCAACAGTACTAAAGAGGCATCTTCTGAAGAAGAAGCTTATGATCCTGAGAACCCTGCAATAGCAGAAGTAAATTATATGGGTAAACCTTATGGAAACACCTATAATTCATCATGGAGAAATCATCCAAATTTCTCATGGAAGGATCAACAAAAGCCTCAACAAGGCTTTAATAATGGTGGAAGAAATAGGCTCAGCAATATTAAGCCTTATCCATCATCTTCTCAGCAACAGACAGAGAATTATGAACAGAGTACCTCTAACTTAGCAAATTTAGTCTCTGATCTGTCTAAGGCCACTTTAAGTTTTATGAGTGAAACAAGGTCCTCCATCAGAAATCTAGAGGCACAAGTGGGCCAGCTGAGTAAGAAAATCACTGAAACTCCTCCTAGTACTCTCCCAAGCAATACTGAAGAGAATCTAAAAAGAGAGTGCAAGGCCATTCATATAATCAACATGGCCGAACCTAGAGAGGAAGGAGAGGACGTGAATCCCAATGAGGAATACCTCATGGGACGTCTCTCAAGCAAGAAGGAGTTCCCTATTGAGGACCCAAGGGAATTTGAGGCTCATATAGAGACCATAGAGATTCCATTAAACCTCCTTCTGCCATTCATGAGCTCTGAAGACTATTCTTCCTCTGAAGAGGATGAAGATGTAACTGGAGAGCAAGTTGCTCAATATCTAGGAGCTATTATGAAACTGAATGCCAAGTTATTTGGTAATGAGACTTGGGAAGGTGAACCTCCCTTGCTCATTAGTGAACTAGATACCTGGGTTCAGCAAACTTTACCCCAAAAGAGACAAGATCCTGGCAAATTCGTAACATCCTGTACCATAGGCACCATGACCTTTGAGAAAGTTCTGTGTGACCTAGGGTCAGGCATAAATCTTATGCCACTCTCTGTAATGGAGAAGCTGGGGATCATTGAGGTACAGCCTGCCTTATTCTCATTACAAATGGCAGACAAGTCAGTAAGACAAGCTTATGGATTGGTAAAGGACGTGTTGGTAAAGGTTGAAGGCCTTTACATCCTTGCTGATTTCATAATCTTAGACACTAGGAAGGAGGATGATGAATGCATCATCCTTGGAAGACTTTTCCTAGCCACAGCAGGAGCTGTGATAGATGTTAACAGAGGAGAATTAATCCTTCAATTGAATGGGGACTACCTTGTGTTTAAGGCTCAAAGATCTTCTTCTTTAACAATGGAGAGGAAGCATGAAAAGCTTCTCTCAGTACAAAGTCAAACAAAGCCCCCACAATCAAACTCTAAGTTTGGTGTTGAGAGGACACAGCCAAACTCTAAGTTTGGTGCTGAATCCCCACATCCAAACTCTAAGTTTGGTGTTGGGAGTTTACAACATTGACTTGATCACCTGTGAGGCTCCATGAGAGCCCACTGTCAAGCTATTGACAATAAAAAAGCACTTATTGGGAAGCAACCCAATTTTTATTTATCTAATTTTATTTTATTTTCATTGTTCTTTTATGTTTTATTAGGTTCATGATCATGTGGAGTTACAAAAAAATTATTAAAATTAAAAACAAAATCAAAAATAGCAGAAGAAAAATCACACCCTGGAGGAAGGACTTATTGGCGTTTAAACGCCAGTAAGGAGCATCTGGCTGGCGTTCAACGCCAGAACAGAGCATGGATCTGGCGTTGAATGCCAGAAACAAGCAACATCCTGGTGTTCAAACACCAGGAATGCACCCTGAGGAGAACTGGCGTTGAACGCCAGAAACAAGCATGGAACTGGCGTTCAACGCCAGAAACATGCTGCACATGGGCGTTGAACACCCAGAACATGCATCACTACGGCGTTTAAACACCAGAATTGCATGCAAAGGCATTTTACATGCCTAATTGGTGCAGAGATGTAAATCCTTGACACCTCAGGATCTGTGGACCCCACAGGATCATCTCAGGATCTGTGGACCCCACAGGATCCCCACCTACCATATTCTCCCCTCTTCTCAACATTAATCCCTCTTTCCCATCACCTCTTCACCACTCACATCCATCCATCTCTTTCCCACCCAATCCCACCCATATGGCCGAAACATACACATCTCTCCCTCTCCTCCATCTCTTCTTTTTCTTCTACTCTTTCTTCTTTTGCTTGAGGGCGAGCAACTGGTGCACGAATTTGTGATTCGCACAACTAACCAGCAAGTGCACTGGGTCGTCCAAGTAATACCTTACGTGAGTAAGGGTCGATCCCACGGAGATTATTGGTTTGAAGCAATCTATGTTTATTTTATTAATCTTAATCAGGATACCAATAGAGTTCTTTAGCCTCGTATAAAGTAAAAAGGGCATAAAATAAATAGTTGTTACTTGTTGTGCAGTAATGGGGAATATGTTGGAGTTTTGGAGATGCTTTATCCTTTGAGCTTCAACTCTTCCTTGAAATCCTTCAACACACGCAAGGCTCCTTCCATGGCAAGCTCTATGTAGGGTGTCACCGTTGTCAATGGCTACCTCCCATCCTCTCAGTGAAAACGTTCCTATGCTCTGTCACAGCACGGCTAATCATCTGTCGGTTCTCAATCAGGTTGGAGTAGAATCCATTGATTCTTTTGCGTCTGTCACTAACGCCCAGCCTTCAGGAGTTTCAAGCTCGTCACAGCCATTCAATCCCAGAATCCTACTCGGAATACCACAGACAAGGTTTAGACTTTCTGAATTCTCATGAATGCCGCCATCAATCCGGCTTATACCACGAAGATTCTGATTAAGGAATCTAAGAGATACTCATTCAATCTGATGTAGAACGGAGGTGGTTGTCAGACACACGTTCATGGATTGAGGAAGGTGATGAGTGTCACGGATCATCACCTTCTTCATAATTAAGCGCGAATGAACATCTTAGATAAGAACAAGCGTGTTTGAATGGAAAATAAAGGAATTGTATTAATTCATCGAGACGCTGCAGAGCCCCTCACCCCCAACAATGGAGTTTAGAGACTCATGCCGTCAAAAAGTATGTAATTCAGATCTGAAAATGTCATGAGGTACAAGATAAGTCTCTAAAAGTTGTTTAAATAGTAAACTAGTAACCTAGGTTTACAGAATATGAGTAAACTAAGATAATTGGTGCAGAAATCCACTTCTGGGGCCCACTTGGTGTGTGCTGGGGCTGAGACTAAAGCTATCCACGAGTAGAGGCCTTTCTTGGCGTTAAACTCCAGGTTATGACGTGTTTTGGGCGTTCAACTCCGGATCATGACGTTTTTCTGGCGTTTAACTCCAGACAGCAGCATGAACTTGGCGTTCAACGCCAAGTTACGTCGTCTATCTTCGCGCAAAGTATGGACTATTATATATTGCTGGAAAGCCCTGGATGTCTACTTTCCAACGCCGTTGAGAGCGCGCCAATTGGACTCCTGTAGCTCCAGAAAATCCATTTCGAGTGCAGGGAGGTCAGGATCCAACAGCATCTGCAGTCCTTTTTCAGCCTAAGTCAGATTTCTGCTCAGCTTCCTCAATTTCAGCCAGAAAATACCTGAAATTACATGAAAATACACACACTCATAGTAAAGTCCAGAAATATGATTTTTGCTTAAAAACTAATAAAATTCTATTAAAAATTAATTAAAACATACTAAAATTTACATGAAATTACCCCCAAAAAGCGTATAAAATATCCGCTCATCAGCAACATTCTAAGTTTAGTGTGGTAAAAGCATAGCTTTTTTGCTTTTCCATAACCATTGATGGCACCAAAGGTAAGAGAAACCTCAAAAAAAAAAAGAGAAGAAAAGAAAAGAGAAAAGGGAACACAATTGCTTCCACCTCCGAGTCATGGGAGATGGAGAGATTCATCTCAAGAATCCATAGCTCAGTGGTAGAGCATTTGACTGCAAATCAAGAGATCCCTGAGGTACCTCAGGGGATACATTTTCCTCCATAACTATTGGGAGCCACTAAAAGCACCAAAATCACTTGGGATCATACAACAGAGGCAAGGAAGAGACATAAAGGAGCTCATAAAGCACCATTGGTCCTTCAAAAGGTGCCACCCTCACTAAGGTGGACTCACTCCTTGTTCTTATTCTTCTATTTTTCATTTTTTTATGCTATATGTGTGTTTATGTTTTGTGTCTCTACCTCATGATCATTAGTATTTAGTAACTATGTCTTAAAGCTATAAATAAATTTCATAAATCCTTCACCTCTCTTAAATGAAATATGTTTTAATTCAAAAGAACAAGAAGTACATGAGTTTCGAATTTATCCTTGAAATTAGTTTAATTATATTGATGTGGTGACAATACTTTTTGTTTTCTGAATGAATGCTTGAACAGTGCATATTTTTTATCTTGTTGTTTATGAATGTTAAAATTGTTGGCTCTTGAAAGAATGATGAACAAAGAGAAATGTTATTGATAATCTGAAAAATCATGAAATTGATTCTTGAAGCAAGAAAAAGCAGTAAAAAAGCAAAAGCTTGCGAAAAAAAGTGGCGGAAAAAAATATAATAGAAAGAAAAAAAAAGAAAAAGCAAGCAGAAAAAGCCAATAGCCCTTAAAACCAAAAGGCAAGGGTAAAAAGGATCCAAGGCTTTGAGCATCAATGGATAGGAGGGCTCAAGGACATAAAATCCAGGCCTAAGCGGCTAAATCAAGTTATCCCTAACCATGTGCTTGTGGCATGCAGGTCCAAGTGAAAAGCTTGAGACTGAGTGGTTAAAGTCGTGATCCAAAGCAAAAAGAGTGTGCTTAAGAGCTCTGGACACCTCTAACTGGGGACTCTAGCAAAGCTGAGTCACAATCTGAAAAGGTTCACCCAGTCATGTGTCTGTGGCATTTATGTATCCGGTGGTAATACTGGAAAACAAAGTGCTTAGGGCCACGGCCAAGACTCATAAAAGTAGCTGTGTTCAAGAATCAACAAACTTAACTAGGAGAATCAATAACACTATCTGAAATTCTAAGTTCCTATAGATGCCAATCATTATAAACTTCAAAGGAAAAAGTGAAATGCCAAAACTGTTCAGAGGCAAAAAGCTACAAGTCCCGCTCATCTAATTAAAATTAATATTCATTGATATTTTGGAATTTATAGTATATTCTCTTCTTTTTATCCTAATTGATTTTCAGTTGCTTGGGGACAAGCAACAATTTAAGTTTGGTGTTGTGATGAGCGGATAATTTATACACTTTTTGGCATTATTTTTAGATAGTTTTTAGTAGGATCCGGCTACTTTTAGGGATGTTTTCATTAGTTTTTATGCTTAATTCACATTTCTGGACTTTACTATGAGTTTGTGTGTTTTTCTGTGATTTCAGGTAATTTCTGGCTGAAATTGAGGGACCTGAGCAAAACTCTGATAAAAGGCTGACAAAGGACTGCTGATGCTGTTGGATTCTAACCTCCCTGCACTTGAAATAGATTTTTTGGAGCTATAGAACTCCAAATGGCGCTCTCTCAACGGCGTTGGAAAGTAGACATCTAGAGCTTTCCAGCAATATATAATAGTTTATACTTTATTCGTGATTAGACGATGTAAACTGGCGCACAACGCCAGTTTCATGCTGCATTCTGGAGTCAAACGCCAGAAACATGTCACGAACTAGAGTTGAACGCCAAAAACACGTTACAACTTGGCGTTCAACTCCAAGATAAGCCTCAGCTCGTGTAAAAATCAAGCTCAGCCCAAGCACACACCAAGTGGGCCCCGGAAGTGGATTTATGCATCAATTACTTATTTCTGTAAACCCTAGTAGCTAGTTTAGTATAAATAGAACTTTTTACTAGTGTATTAGTCGTCTTTGGATTGGTCTTTGATTGTATTTTTGATCTTTTGACCACGTTTGGGGGCTGGCCTCTCGGCCATGCCTGAACCTTCATCACTTATGTATTTTCAACGGTGGAGTTTCTACACACCATAGATTAAGGGTGTGGAGCTCTGTTGTACCTCAAGTTTCAATGCAATTACTACTATTTTCTATTCAATTCTGCTTGTTCCTATTCTAAGATATTCGTTGCACTTCAACATGATGAATGTGATGATCCGTGACACTCATTATCATTCTCACCTATGAACGCGTGACTGACAATCACTTCCGTTCTACTTTAGACCGGGCGCATATCTCTTGGATTACTTAATCAAAATCTTCGTGGTATAAGCTAGAATTGATGGCGGCATTCATGGGAATCCGGAGAGTCTAACCTTGTTTGTGGTATTCCGAGTAGGATTCCGGGATTGAATGACTGTGACGAGCTTCAAACTCGCGATTTTTGGGCGTGATGACAAACGCAAAAGAATCAAGGGATTCTATTCCGACATGATCGAGAACCGACAGATGATTAGCCATGCTGTGACAGAGCATTTGGACCATTTTCACTGAGAGGATGGGATGTAGCCATTGACAACGGTGATGCCGTACATACAGCTTGCCATGGAAAGGAGTAAGAAAGATTGAATGAAGGCAGTAGGAAAGCAGAGATCCAACAGGGACAATTCATCTCCATACACTTATCCGAAATTCTCACAAAATGATTTACATAAGTATTTCTATCTTTATTTTATGCTTTATTTACTATTCGAAAACTCCACAACATTTATTATCCGCCTAACTGAGATTTACAAGATGACCATAGCTTGCTTCATACCAACAATCTCCGTGGGATCGACCCTTACTCACGTAAGGTATTACTTGGACGACCCAGTGTACTTACTTGTTAGTTGTGCAGAGTTGTGACTAAGTGTGATTCACGTTTGAGAGCTGATGAGCGGATAATTTGTACGCTTTTTGGCATTGTTTTCAGTATGTTTTTGGTAGTTTTAGTTGAGTTCTTAGTATATTTTTATTAGTTTTTAGTTAAAATTCACTTTTCTGGACTTTACTATGAGTTTGTGTGTTTTTCTGTGATTTCAGGTATTTTCTGGCTGAAATTGAGGGACCTGAGCAAAAATCTGATCCAGAGACTGAAAAGGACTGCAGATGCTGTTGGATTCTGATCTCCCTGCACTGGAAGTGGATTTTCTGGAGCTACAGAAGCCCAATTGGCGCGCTCTCAACGGCGTTGGAAAGTAGACATTCTGGGCTTTCCAGCAATATATGATAGTCCATACTTTGCCCAAGATTTGATGGCCCAAACCGGCGTTCAAAGTCACCTTCAGATTTCCCAGCGTTAAACGCCGGAACTAGCACCTAAATGGGAGTTAAACGCCCAAGTTGGCATAAAAGCTGGCGTTTAACTCCAAGAAGAGTCTCTACACGAAAAATGCTTCATTGCTCAGCCCAAGCACACACCAAGTGGGCCCGGAAGTGGATTTTTATGTCATTTACTCATCCTTAGGCTACTAGTTTTCTATAAGTAGGACCTTTTACTATTGTATTTTCATCTTTCAATCTTAGAAATCTTTTGATTATGTTTTTATGATTGAACCCACTTTGGGAGGCTGGCCATTCGGCCATGCCTAGACCTTGTTCTTATGTATTTTCAACGGTGGAGTTTCTACACACCATAGATTAAGGTGTGGGGCTCTGCTGTACCTCGAGTATTAATGCAATTACTATTGTTCTTCTATTCAATTCCGCTTGTTCTTTGTCCAAGATATCACTTGTTCTTCAACTTGATGAATGTGATGATCCGTGACACTCATCATCATTCTCACCTATGAACGTGTGACTGACAACCACCTCCGTTCTACCTTAGATTGGGTGAATATCTCTTGGATTCCTGATACACGATGCATGGTTGATCGCCTGACAACCGAGTGCTCGCCTGACAAATGAGCCAGCCATTCCGTGAGATCAGAGTCTTCGTGGTATAGGCAAGAACTGATGGCGGCATTCAAGAGAATCCGGAAGGTCTAACCTTGTCTGTGGTATTCTGAGTAGGATTCAATGATTGAATGACTGTGACGTGCTTCAAACTCCTGAAGGCGGGGCGTTAGTGACAGATGCAAAAGAATCAATGGATTCTATTCCGGTCTGATTGAGAACCGACAGATGGATAGCCGTGCCGTGACAGGGTGCGTTGAACATTTCCACTGAGAGGATGGGAAGTAGCCACTGACAACGGTGAAACCCTTGCATAAGCTTGCCATGGAAAGGAGTAAGAAGGATTGGATGAAGACAGTAGGAAAGCAGAGAGACGGAAGGGAAGGCATCTTCATACGCTTATTTGAAGCTCTCACCAATGATATACATAAGTATCTCTATCTTTATCTTTATGTTTTATTCATACATCACCATTACCCATTTGAGTCTGCCTGACTGAGATTTACAAGGTGACCATAGCTTGCTTCATACCAACAATCTCCGTGGGATCGACCCTTACTCGCGTAAGGTTTATTACTTGGACGACCCAGTGCACTTGCTGGTTAGTTGTGCGAAGTTGTGTTTATGCCATGGTATTGAACACCAAGTTTTTGGATTCATTACCGGGGATTATTTGAGTTGTGAAAAGTATTGATCACAATTTCGCATACCAAGAGCGCTACCAACTTTTTGGCACCATTGTTGATGATCACAATTTCATGCTACCATCACTTAATCAAATGCAATTAAACCTAATTGGGTAGTTAACCCAATAAAATAATGTTTGTCATCATCAATTGAAATTAGTTAATTTCTCAACTCAAAAATCTCTCCCCTGATGACAAACATAGTTATAACATCAATTAAAGGAGTTAAATTTGAATAAATTTAAAGAACTTTCCTTTGAGTGATGTCACTTGCTTTTGTGTTGCTCCCTTTCCCTTTCAAGAGTTGCTCCCCCTAGATTTATGCTCTTCTCTTTTTTCCTGTTTGCATATTCTCATAGAAACCACAATAATGGAATATATACAATATGTTATCCATGGATGAAGCAATCAGCAAGGTTTTTCAAACAATTTATCATCTAATGAAGCTGAATCAAGGGAGTGTGCAAACACCTAACTGTGCATCCCAAAACTGAACAAACCATATCAGCAATAATAACTAATATTTAGTTCAAAACTGCTCAACCTTAAACTAAATAGAGCATCAAGTCTAATAATGGTAAAACATCAACAGATCATGTAAAGCAAGTTCAGATACACATGCCAAAAATCATAGTAGCAGCAAAAATTCTAAAAATTCAAAATTCTCCATATGCCACTACTCCCCCTTTTGTCATCAAGGGTGGAACAAAAGTGAACTAAAATTGAGTGCAATAGTTGTTAAAAGTATTACAATCATCCAAAATAGACATAGTGTAGTTCAAAAGTAAACAACAACAGTATTTATGAGACAAAGTGAACAAAAGGCTGCAACAACATGAGACAAATTTAGGCATCTATTGGAGATTATCAATAAACTTCAAAAAAACTGTCACTCTATTTCTAAATTTTCTGAGGAAGTTCTCATGCTTGATGGCTAGTTTTCTTTGCTCCTTACTCAAAGCAATCAAATGGTTTGATTGAGAGACAAAATCTTGTACCATATCCTTAACCACTCCATATAAGACAGATTTGTGTCCAGTAGAGGCTAAAGTACCCGTGGTGGAAGGAGGAGAAGTGTCTTCTGGTTCATAGTCATCATTATCATCATCAAGAACCACCCTTTTAGAACGAGTGGGTCCCTTTTTCTGCTGTTTCATTGAACCACTTCCTTTCAGATAAGAGTGTCTATTTTCATATGACTCATTTGACAAGTCAACACTAAAATATTCAAAATACAGGTTAAGAACATGCCATAAGGAAGAGCTTTATCCTTCTTCTCACTTCTAACGCAATCAAACATATATCTTACCATTAAATATACAAAAGAGATTTCTATTTTTGTAAAATAGCATACAAAACTAGAGTATCAGTGTAAGACACTTTATGATATGAGCCACTCTGAGAAAGGATGATATAGTTCACTATGCAGTGCAACTGAGCACGAGTGTAACCAAGGACTTTGTGAGTTGGATTGATGCCATCAATCAAAGAAATACGTTCACATACATAAGCCAGAGCATTATTGAAAGAGAGACCTACCCCCTTAATCCCATTTTCCAGATGTATAGGCACATGCACCAATATCAGTGTATTTTAGAGAATCACTGATGGTATCATTATTCAGGATTATGTCATGGCCTTTTACATAGGAATGAATAGTCCCCTCTTGGCAAGTCATGTTTGTATAAAATTCCTTGACCAAAAGTGGGTACACTGTCTTTTTATTTTAAAAAGATGGTTTTAGTCCAGAAATTCTAAATTTTCAACAAAAGGAAAACCTTTCTTTTTCAGATCAGGTAAATCAACAAGAAAATTTGGACACAAAGTGCGATGAGCAATAACCTCTTCATAGAAATCATTACTCATGGCAGATCTAAAACAGTGAGGGTTGCAGTTTGAATAGGAGGTCATGATGTGTGATTTATGTGCAAAACAATCAATATCAGGTTCCCTAACAGATTTAAGAGAATTACGAGATTTACCTCTCTGAGAATGAATGGGAACAGACCTAGACTTAGGCTGAGAAGGCTCAGATGCTGGTTCCTGAGTAGCAGGGCGCTTCCCCTTTGATGTACTAGGTTTGGAAGGAGCGTTGGGAGGAGTGGTTAGCTTGAAGGAGGGAGGAGACCTCGAAGGGTTGTTTGTGCAAGTTATGGGATCTGTGCAAGGAGAAGATGTAGGAGGAGAATGTGATGCAGTAAAAGTTTGGTCTTGAGAGTGTGTGGAAGGTTTTGATTTTGCTAGAAGCTTGAAAACCTTTTCACGAGAAGGTCTTTGAAGAACAGTTTTCTTCTTCATTTGGATGGACCTTGGTTTTGAACGAAGAGAAGCACTAAAGGTAGTGCGGGGGGAAGAAACCAAAGGGTTGGAGGAAGGAGTTATGAAGGGTGAAGATTGAAGGTTGGTAACCACACCATGAAAAAAAAAATTTGAAACATGAAAAGACTTGACGTCATGAAAAGGTGTTTTAATTTAAAAAGAATTTATATTAAAAAATGATTTAAATAAAACTTTTTCAGTAAAAGACAAAGAATAGAAATAAAACATAAAGATAAAAATAAAAGAAAATAAGGATTTAAGGAAACATATTGGACCATCATATGTAACACTCATTGGGCCCAGAGATGGTAGTGTTTTAAGGAAACATGTTGGACCCCTCAGCATTTAAATTTTAGGGTTGGCCCAGATGATTCAGCACATGCATTATAACCCAAAAAATGAAGTTCAGAAAGATGGTTCTTTGTTTGCCCAGAATTGTCTCATCCCATCCTTTGAGACATAAAGTTCAATAAACACATTAGCAAGGCACAAACAATGAATCATGACTTAAAATCCCTAGATTAGTCCTAAGCATGCTTCAGCTAGTGGTTTGGTAAAAATATCTGCTAATTGGTCCTGTGATTTAACAAATTGAATGCTAATATTCTCCTTTTGAACATGTTCTCTTATTGAGTGAAGTCTCACTTCAATATGTTTAGTTCTAAAGTTCAAAACATGATTTTTTGAAATATTAATGGCACTCATATTGTCACACAGAAAGGAATATTTTCAGCATTTAATTTATAATCAGCAAGTTGAGTTTTCAACCAAATAAGTTGAGAACAACAAGAAGAAGCAGCTATATACTCAGCTTCTGCAGTGGATAAAGCCACTTTGGACTACTTCTTACTTGACCACATGTTTAGAGACTTTCCAAGGAAGCAACAAATACCTGATGTGCTCCTTCTATCAACTCTATCTCCAGCAAAATCTATATCATAATAACCAATTGCAGAAAAATCATCAATCTTAGGATATAATAGACCAAAATTGGATGTGTCATGAACATATCTAATGATTCTTTTAACTGCTGAAATATGTGATTCTTTGGGTTTTGATTGGAATTTAGAACACATTCTAACACTTTGAACAATGTCAGGTTTAGAGGAAGCTAGGTACATGAGAGATCCAATAATTCCTCTATACCTAGTCTCATCAACATCTTTCTCAGTTTCTCCCTTTTCTAATTTTGAATTAGGTTGCATGAGAGTTCCCACGGGTTTGGCATTTTCCATACCAAATTTCTTAACTAGGTCCTTGGCATACTTCTCCTGATCAATAAAAATACCATTTTTAGCTTGCTTAATTTGAAGTCCAAGAAAAAAATTAAGTTCACCCATCATACTCATGTCAAATTCACTTTTCATGAGTTTTCCAAATTCAGTACAAAGGGATTCATTAGCTGATCCAAAAATAATGTCATCAACATAAATTTGGACTAAACTGAAAGAATCATTAGAATTCTTAATAAATAGAGTAGTGTCTGTGGTTCTTCTTTGAAAACCATTTTTCTAAATGTTTATACCCTGGGTCGAACTGTCTGACCCGGGATGTTCGGCGGATAAAGCGACCGACCTCTTCAGGTCAGGACAACCCGACCTCTTTCCAAAGAGCTTGGCCAAATCAACAGGAAGGACCAAATAAGGGCCCAAATAGAGGAACACGCCCCAAATCTTAAGGCAGCCCAAGCCTACAGAGAGAAGGGCGGTGATGATTAGATTTTTGACGGTTTAGAATTTCACTAATAAAATCTCGTTGTAAAGTATAATTTCTAAACCGACAATAATCCTTTCATACAAAAGATTGTTTGTCACAAGTAACAAACCCCTAAATTTATCAACCGAAGTATTGGACCTCGGGTCGTTCTCCCTAGGAATTACAATAAAGTGTCTTGTTATTGGTTATGAGTTATTTTGGGGTTTTGGATAAGAAGCATGAAAGTAAATGACAATGAAGATAAACTAACAACTAACAAAGCTCTTGGCAAGATATGAGAACTAGAAATCCTATCCTAGTTATCCTCCTCAATTGTGATGAGAATTGTTCATTGCTACCACTTAGTTAACCTCTAACCATGGAGGAAAGTCAAGTGGATGAATCAATTTGATTCCTCAAGTCCTAATCAACTCCTAAAGGAATGACTAGCTTTAGAGATATTCAAATTAATTAGCAACTTCTAATTATCAATCAACAAAGGAATTAGATAACTCAAGTGTCACTAATTACCCTACCTAGGCCAAGAGGAACAAAACCTACACAAAAATCCAACCAAGCATTTCATCAAACATATAGAGTGCAATACAAGTAAACATTATTAAATGCAAGAATTAAAGGAATCTACAACTACAAAAACAAGAGATCAACAATAGAAAAGCAATGAAGAACAATTATTATGAATTACCTCTTATTGAATTGAAAGAAAATGGAAGTAGCAATAGTAGATCTACAACAAAGTATAAGAGCAATATAAAGGAAACTACAACAAAGGAGTAGAAGAATGATGGATGTAACAACAAAGAATTGGGAAGTAGAAGTAGAAGAAAGCTAAGATTAAAACCTAGATCTAAGAACTAAACATAATCTTAATTCTAGAGAGAAGTGAGAGCTTCTCTCTCTAAACTAATCCTAAGTATATCCTATGCTAGACTTCGAATGATTGATTCCTTCCTTGATATGTGTCTTCCCCTTAATCCTTCATCCTTTTATTCCTTTCTCCTAGCAATTGGCACCAAAATGGGTTCAGAAACCCTCTCAAATCGCCAGGCACGTGTTGCATTAATGAAGTCATATGCTGTCATCGACGCGTGCGCGCACGGTACGCGTACGCGTCCCTGGCCGATTCTGCAATGTGCGCACGAGCGCCATGTGCGCGTGCGCGTGCTTGGTCGAGATCAATTTCTTTGGCTTTTTGTGCTTCTCTCCAGTTGCATGCTTTCTTCCTTGTTCCCTTGATCCATGACTAGCCTATTTCAACCTGAGATTACTAGCAAACACATCAAGGCATCTTATGGAATCAAAGAGGAACTAAAATTCATCAAAATAAGGCTTAAAAAGCATGTTTTTACACTTAAGCACAAATACGGAAGAGATTGCAAAACCATGCCAATTCATAGGTTAAATGCGAGAAAAGGTTATCAAAATACTCTAAATTCAATACAAGATAAACCCTAAAAATGGGGTTTATCAGGCGATTCCCTTGAAGATAAGATGACTTCACTTAAAGATAAAGATAAGATAAGATAACTAACTTATCTTATCCACAGAAGGTCACATCTCACCATTATAAATACATTGGAGCACCTAGGTATAACTCATACTCTGCTTCTACTCAATACCTGCTTAATACCCTTGCTAACTTAAGCATCGGAGTCCCTTGCAGGTACCCCCCACCCTTCGGTGATAAAGGATCAACAGCACTCTCAGTTCCACAAGTCGAACACACCAGCTCCGGCCGCTATACACCTGCCGGACACGTCGGCTCTGACCAACACAGAAGATCTCGACCGAGATAGACCTACAGTTTCAGGTAACCCACGGAACATTGGCGCCGTTGCCGGGGAACCTGGAAGTCATCCCAACACCATGGCGGACAACCATGACAACGACCACGACTCAGGTTTGGAAGATAGAACGCCACACAAGAACACTGATGCTATACTTAAAGATACTCCGGAGTCCAATGGAGACAAAAATTCATCAAATCCAGGGGTGATAGAAGCTCTTCAAAATCGATTGAAGCAACTTGAGAAAGAAGCCCAACATCAACGCGAAAAAGAAGAGGATCTACGTCGGGAGATAAGGCGGCGCCGAGAATTAGAAGATAAGCTTATGAAACTCGAAGCTGATCTCAAAACTAAAGCTACTCGACCCTCCACAGAGGATAGCTCTCAGAAAGACCAAGATCCATTCACCAGGGAAATTATGAAGACCAAAATCCCAAAAGATTTCAAACTTCCGGATATGACTCTATATGACGGCACCTCGGACCCCAACCACCATCTCAGCAACTTCAGAAGTAGAATGTACCTCACTGATGCCTCAGATGCAGTTCGTTGCAAAGCCTTTCCAACAACTCTTACCAAGACAGCCATTAGATGGTTCGACAACCTACCCCCAAAATTCATCTCGAGTTTTGACGACCTGGCCAAAAAGTTTCTGGCCCGATTTTCCATACAAAAGGACAAAGCCAAACACGCACCCAGCCTACTAGGGATCAAGCAAGGAGATCGGGAGAGTCTTCGTAACTACATGGAAAGATTCAACAAAACATGCATGGACATACAAAGTCTACCAACAAAAGCTGTCATCATGGGCATCATAAATGGCCTACGAGAAGGACCATTTAGCCAATCAATATCAAAGAGGTACCCAACATCCCTAGACGAGGTACAAGAACGGGCGCAGAAGTACATCAACATGGAGGAAAATTCTCGACTTGGCGAAGCCTCGAGGTTCGGTTCTTCCTACCGAGATAAAGAATCCAAGAAAAAAGAAGATCGCTCTGGAGAGAAAATCAAAAATATCATAACTACACCCCTCTTAGGGTATCCTTGGTAGATATTTACAAAGAAGTCTACCATACGGAAAAAATACCCCCAGCTCGGCCACTTAAAGGCAAAAAGGGAGGAGGAAACCGGAACGAATATTGTGAGTATCATCGAGTCCGAGGACATTCCACCAACGAATGCTTCGACTTGAAAAATGTCATAGAGAAATTAGTTAGGGAAGGAAAACTAGATCGGTTCCTGGCCAATCGGGACAAAGAACCAAGAAAAAGAAGAAAGGATGAAGATGTCGGACGATCTGAACGATCACCCCGCACACCTGAAAGACATGTCCATGTGATACACGGCAGATTTGCTGGAGGAGGAATCTCCAAATCATCCCGCAAGCGACACCTCAAAGAAGTATACCATGTCGAAGGCAAGAAAGAAGTGCCAAACATCCCAGCAATCACGTTTACTAAAGAAGATGCATTCGGAATCATCTCAGGACCCGACGACCCCATGGTCATCACAATCATATTGGCAAACGCCAACCTCCACCGTACATTAATTGATCAAGGAAGCTCCGCCGACATTCTATTCAAAACTGCCTTCGACAAGCTCGGCTTAGAAGAAAAAGAGCTAAAAGCATACCCAAACAGTCTGTTCGGACTTGGGGACACCCCAGTACAGCCACTAGGATACGTTTCGTTACACACAACCTTTGGAAAGGGGAACCAATCCAGAACACTTAAAATAGACTATATCATGGTCGACGTAAGCTCAGCCTATAATGCCTTAATAGGTCGGATGACGTTAAATCAACTCGGAGCAATAGTTTCAACCCCACATCTATGTATGAAATTCCCAACTACAGAAGGGATAGCTACAATAAAAGTAGATTAAAAGATGGCGCGTCGCTGTTATAACGAAAGTCCAAATCTCTGAGGCGAAGGAGGAGAGTTCCACACAATCGAACTCGGCGGGGATCAGAGACGAGAAGAACTCCGCCCACGACCCTAAGGAGAAATAGAAAGAGTTCAGATCGAAGATACCTCGGACAAAACAACTAATATTGGCACGATCCTGAAAAGAGACGCAAAAGAATCACTAATACGGTTTCTACGGGATAATGTTGATCTCTTCGCATGGAAAGCTGCCGACATGCCAGGCATAGATCCCGAACTAATGAGCCACAAGCTGGCAGTCTACCCGGGATCCCGGCCGGTACAACAAAGACGAAGAAAACTCGGGCCAGAACGGTCTCAGGCTGTAGAAGAACAAGTACAAGCATTACTAGAGGCAGGATTCAAAAGAGAAGTTAAATACCCACTATGGCTAGCAAATGTCGTCTTGGTGAAAAAGTCAAATGGGAAGTGGCGAATGTGCACTGACTACACCGACCTCAACAAAGCCTGCCCAAAAGACCCTTATCCACTCCCAAGCATCGACGCTCTAGTAGATGCCTCATCAGGATATAAGTATCTCTCGTTCATGGACGCATACTCAGGGTACAACCAGATCCCAATGTATCCACCGGATCAAGAAAAAACCTCGTTTCTCACACCAAAAGCAAATTATTGCTACATTGTAATGCCTTTCGGCCTTAAAAACGCGAGAGCCACTTATCAAAGGCTAATGAATAAAGTCTTCTCAAACCACATCGGAAAAATCATGGAGGTCTATGTGGACGACATGTTGGTAAAGACACAAAGTGAGGGAACGTTACTAACCGACTTGGTTCAAGTGTTCGACACCATATGGAAGCACAACATGCGACTTAACCCGGTTAAATGCACCTTCGCAGTGGAAGCAGGTAAATTTTTGGGCTTTATGCGCACACAAAGAAGAATCGAGGCAAATCCAGATAAATGCCAGGCCATACTCAACATGAAAGCCCAACCTGCGTCAAAAAGGTACAACAACTCAATGGGAGATTTGCAGCCTTGTCCAGATTCTTAGCAGGGTCAGCAAGAAGGTCCCTCCCCTTCTACGCTACCTTAAGTAAGGGAAAGAACTTCGAGTGGACAACGGAATGTGAGCAAGCCTTCCGAGACTTTAAAGAATTCTTAGGACAGCCCCCCATCCTATCTCAACCACGAGAGGGAGAACCGCTCATACTATACCTTGCAGTAGGAAGTTGGGCAATAGCCTCAGCATTAATTAGAGAAGACAAAGGAGGACAACAACCCGTCTACTTCATTAGTAAAGCACTACAGGGGTCAGAGCTGAACTACCAGAAAATAGAGAAGTTCGCCTACGCTCTGATACTTACATCTCGACGACTTCGCCCGTACTTCCAAGCGCACACCATTAAAGTTCGGACCAACCAGCCCATAAAAGGAATATTACAGAAAACATATCTAGTAGGAAGAATCCTACAGTGGGCAATCGAGTTATCCGAGTTCGACCTCCAATACGAGGCACGGACAGCCATCAAATCACAATACCTAGCCGACTTTATTGCAGAATTCACAGATACCACGGAAATTCCCATAGAGTGGAACATATACATGGACGGTTCCTCAAATAAAGCTGGAAGCGGTGCAGGTGTGATAATCAAAAGCAACCAAGGAACCCAACTTGAGCTTTCCCTAAAATTCGGATTCCCGGCCTCAAACAACCAGGCAGAATATGAAGCATTATTAGCTGGTTTGAAGCTGGCTAGGGAAATTGGAGCTCAGAAACTCAACATCTACAGCGACTCACAAGTCGTTACCTCGCAAATAACGGGAAGCTACCAAGCCAAAGATCCTACCATGAAAAAATATTTGGATAAAACCAGAGAACAGCTCGAACAACTCGGGGAATATAGGATTTGCCACATACCCCACGAGCAAAATGCCCGAGCTGACGCGCTCTCAAAGCTAGCCAGCACCAAACCAGGAGGCAACAATAGAAGCCTCATCCAAGAAATACTGCAGAACCCATCAATATCGGAAGAAGAAAAAATCCTAGCCATAACAGGTCGGGATCAAGAATGGATGACCCCCATAATTAACTATCTCAAAACAGAAGCGCTCCCCACAGATGATAAGGAGGCAAAGAGGTTAAAAAGGGAGGCACAGTACTACACTATCATAAATAACATCCTATACAAAAGAGGGATCTCAACACCGTTGTTAAAATGCGTACCGACCTCCAACACAAAAGAAGTCTTGGAGGAAGTACACAGCGGCATTTGTGGTAATCATCTCGGAGCACAAGCTCTCACCAAAAAGGTACTACGGGCAGGATTCTATTGGCCAACTCTACAAAAGAAAGCTACCGAATTTGTAAAGACATGTCCACCATGTCAGAAACATGCCAACTTTCATATCGCCCCACCGGAAAAACTCATCAGTGTAACCTCACCCTGGCCATTTGCAAAGTGGGGACTCGATCTTCTCGGACCCTTTCCCCAAGGATCGGGACAAGTCAAATTCCTCATAGTAGGGGTAGACTACTTCACAAAATGGATCGAGGCAGAACCCCTAGCCAACGCCACTGCTCAAAGAAGTCAAAAATTCCTATATAGGAACATTATTACAAGGTTCGGGGTTCCATACTCCATCACTACGGATAATGGCACCCAATTCACAGATGCAGGCTTCAGAAAACTAGTGGCCGACTTAAACATAAAACACCAGTTCACCTCCGTCGAACACCTCCAAGCCAATGGACAAGCCGAAGCAGCCAACAAAGTCATATTGGCCGGGCTGAAACGGAGATTACAAGAAACAAAGGAAGCTTGTGCCGAGGAACTTCCACAAGTCCTATGGGCGTATTGAACAACTCCACATTCCACTACAAACGAATCCCCATTTCGACTAGCATACGGAGTGGAGGCAATGATTCCAATAGAAGTTGAGGAAGGGTCTCCCTGAGTAGTCCACTACAATGAACAAACCAACTTTCAACTTCAAAGAGAAGAGCTCGACCTACTTCCGAAAATCCAAGAAAGAGCTCGGATCAGAGAAGAAGCACTAAAGTGGCGAATGGCTTCCAGGTATAATCAAAAGGTAGTGCCAAGAGATTTCACGGAGAACGATCTCATCTTAATACGAAATGATATTGGAACAACTCGACCTGGAGATGGAGAGCTGGCAGCTAACTGGAAAGGACCCTACCGGGTCACAGAAGTACTTGGGAAAGGCTACTACAGACTCTCCGAACTCGAAGGACGAGAACTCCCAAGATCATGACACGCCTGTAACCTAAGAAGGTACTATAGCTAGGAAAGGTAAAAGATCTCAAGATGCACTCTTTTTCCTGAAAAGGTTTTTTAATGAGGCATCAAGATTGAGATTTAATCCGAATTAAGGGTGAGGAAAACTCCCGCCTGTATATATTTGCACTTCTTTTAAATAAAATGCATTTCAGATATTCTACAAGTTCTCAAGACGCATTAATCTAAAGCATTCATCGTCCGATTATAAAGCAACGGGTCGAACAGAAAGTGAAGAATAGATTCACTGTATGATCTTGATAGGAATAATCGACCGACAAAGGTGATCCCTGAAAGAGACCTGACAAAGTAATCCCTGAAAGAGACCTGACAAAGGTCCAAGAAAGAGGATTACAAAAGCAACTTAGAAGAGATCGACCTAACGAAGTCAGTCTCCTACTAAACAAGTTGTAAAAGTAATCCCTGAAAGAGACCTGACAAAGGTCCAAGAAAGAGGATTACAAAAACAACTTAGAAGATATCGACCTAACGAAGTCGGTCTCCTACTAAACAAGTTGTAAAAGTAATCCTTGAAAGAGACCTGACAAAGGTCCAAGAAAGAGGATTACAAAAACAACTTAGAAGAGATCGACCTAACAAAGTCGGTCTCCTACTAAACAAGTTGTAAAAGTAATCCCTGAAAGAGACCTGACAAAGGTCCAAGAAAGAGGATTACAAAAACAACTAAGAAGAGATCGACCTAACGATGTCAGTCTCCTACAAAAACAACTTAGAAGAGATCGACCTAATGAAGTCGGTCTCCTACTAAACAAGTTGTAAAAGTAATCCCTGAAAGAGACCTGACAAAGGTCCAAGAAAGAGGATTACAAAAACAACTTAGAAGATATCGACCTAACAAAGTCGGTCTCCTACTAAACAAGTTGTAAAAGTAATCCTTGAAAGAGACCTGACAAAGGTCCAAGAAAGAGGATTACAAAAACAACTTAGAAGAGATCGACCTAACGAAGTCGGTCTCCTACTAAACAAGTTGTAAAAGTAATCCCTGAAAGAGACCTGACAAAGGTCCAAGAAAGAGGATTACAAAAACAACTTAGAAGAGATCGACCTAACGAAGTCAGTCTCCTACTAAACAAGTTGTAAAAGTAATCCCTGAAAGAGACCTGACAAAGGTCCAAGAAAGAGGATTACAAAAACAACTTAGAAGAGATCGACCTAACGAAGTCGGTCTCTTACTAAACAAGTTGCAAAAGTAATCCCTGAAAGAGACCTGACAAAGGTCCAAGAAAGAGGATTACAAAAACAACTTAGAAGATATCGACCTAACGAAGTCGGTCTCCTACTAAACAAGTTGTAAAAGTAATCCTTGAAAGAGACCTGACAAAGGTCCAAGAAAGAGGATTACAAAAACAACTTAGAAGAGATCGACCTAACAAAGTCGGTCTCCTACTAAACAAGTTGTAAAAGTAATCCCTGAAAGAGACCTGACAAAGGTCCAAGAAAGAGGATTACAAAAACAACTTAGAAGAGATCGACCTAACGAAGTCGGTCTCTTACTAAACAAGTTGCAAAAGTAATCCCTGAAAGAGACCTGACAAGGGTCCAAGAAAGAGGATTAAAAAAACAACTTAGAAGAGATCGACCTAACGAAGTCGGTCTCCTACTAAACAAGTTGTAAAAGTAATCCCTGAAAGAGACCTGACAAAGGTCCAAGAAAGAGGATTACAAAAACAACTTAGAAGAGATCGACCTAACAAAGTCGGTCTCCTACAAAACAAGTTGTAAAAGTAATCCCTGAAAGAGACCTGACAAAGGTTCAAGAAAGAGGATTACAAAAAACAACTTTGAAGAGATCGACCTAACGAAGTCGGTTTCCTACGAAGATAAGTTATAAAAGTAATCCATAAAAGAAGACCTAACAATGGTCCAAAAAGAGGATTACAGAAATAACTTAGAAGGGGACCAACATAAAGAAATCGGTTATGAGGCGCAAAAAATATGAACAAAAAGCGAGGAAACCGAGAAACAAGTCGGGCCCCCCACAGTCACGGCCTCAAAAGGATCCAAGCTACAAACAATAAATACGAAAGCAATCTAAAGAGGCCAAAGCAGCAAGATCCCAACAGATACCATAATAAAAACATAGTATGATAAAACTTCAAGAGGCCACCACAAACTAACCTCGGAAGCTACTTTTGTTTTTCAAAAAAGTTGCTAGACAGACAACTAAAAGAGTCAGCAATTAAGAGAAACAATAAACAAAGTTCAAAAGCCCACAAATCGGGCTATTTACACAAATATTCAAGCAAGAAAATCAGCTAAAGATCAGGAGCCTTCCCGGCAGCATCAGTATGGGGAGAAGGAGGGCAAGTCTGAATAGGCACAGCATCTACAGTTTCATCATCCCGGTTCAGAATCTGGCAATCCGGATCGGACGTAACGGGAGGAACTGAGGAGGTCGACACTTTAAGAGAAGGCACTGGGGGAGGGTCAGCCTCATCATCATCCTGGTCATCCGGGACAATGTTACCATCCCTCACAACATTGTCTAGGCTGATGAGAGTCAAGTCGGCATCATGAGCAACAATCCGGAACTGCTCCATTAGGTTCTCGGAGGCAGCAGTTACGCTACCCACAAGGTGACCCTGAAGCTCGCCATAATTAGCTCGAGCAGTTTCCAACTCATCCCGGAGGCGCATTAATTCCCTATAAGCGGAGACATAGCTATCCTTATGCTTTAAGGCCATGTCCTCAGCCAACTTCAAAGAAGCAGCCAGTGCAGTAGAGCTGGTTTTCTCACCCTCCAGCTCCTTCTCCACCTTTGCCAACTTCACCTCCAACTCCTCCTTCAGACCCTTGATCCGATCAAATTCTGACTTGGCCTCCTCCATAAAGGATTTGGAGGCATGAATCGGAATCCCCTAAACTGTTCGGAAAATAGCCGCACCCAAAAATATGAGCCATCTTCACACTATTTTTGGTGATAAAATCCAAATGCTGAAGAAGAGACACGTCGTCCATAGAAAGCCCACCATAGGGGGCAATTTGCTGGTCAACAAACTCGATGGCATCAAAGTCCGGGGCATCCAAGTTAAAAGGCTCGGATGTTTTTTACTTTTTCAATGGAGGGACACCAGAAGCAGCGGCAGAAGTCTGAGGAGGATCGACCTGATGAAACCGAGGAGTAGGAATTACTTTCCTCGGCCCGAGAGAACTCCGCACAGGAGGCTTCACGGGGACCTGAGAAGATCCCTCGCCGGTCACTTTGGCTGAGATGTTTAGAGCAGCAGTTGCCTTCTTTGCCCTTTTAAAGGCCTTCATGGAGTCGTTGTTCTTAGACATCTCTGCAAACACAGAATTAACCACAGCAAAGAGTTATGGTCACAACAAAGGGAAGAAAAAATTAAGAAATAAGTATAAGAGACAAGTCAGGCAAGTACCCAAAACAGTCCGAACCAAGGACGGGTCATTCAAAAACCTTTTTGTATCAAGATGGGGTGGTTTTCCCTAGAGATCCTCAAGAACAACTACAAAAACACGCTCGACATCATCAAGCATCTCCCAAGTATAGCGAGACACCCTTACATCCTTCTGCCACTCTAGAGGGAAAGAGGGCTCATCATTTTCATCAAGAAAAAAGGGGCGGGCCCCCTCAACATCTCGAACTTTAAAGAAGTAGTTCTTGAAGTCCTTAAAGGACTCATCATACATCGTAAAAACTTTATGGCCCTGGGCGGACCGGAAAGAAACCCAAGAAGCTTTCCTTTTAAAAGAACCGCCAGGCTTGGCAGAAACAAAAAAATAAAGAAAAAGAGTCTGGGAAGGTGTTACATCTAGTTCACGATAGAGAAGTTGAAAAATTTTAATAAAACCCCAGGAATTAGGGTGAAGCTGGGATGGAGCAATATTACACGACCACAACAGGTCGGTCTCAAAAGCAGTAAAAGGAAAAGTAACATTCAACTGGCTGAAGAAGTATTCATAGGCATAGAAGAAGGGACGCTCCCTCTCAATGGAAGTCGGAAAACAAACTCTCTCATCAGAATCAGGAGCAACAAGCTCGTAATCCTCCTCACGAGCATTGTTACCACAAATCCTATGGCACTTCCTCAGCTTTGTGCAAAATTCAGCATCCACAACAGACAACAAAACAAGGGAGTCCAGCCAATCGGACATCCCCTCAGGAACTCTGGAAGACATCTCTACAATGTTATTGTGAGAAGACATGAGGCCAACTAATCCTACAAGTAAGAAAAGAAGATAGGGGTTACTACAAACATCTCAGACAAAGGGAGAAAACAACTCGGTCAAATACTTCTCAGATGATGAAACAACGAAAAGGAAAACCCCAAGACTCAAACCAAAGTCCTGGGGCATCCTTTGGAGGCAGTAACAAAGCAAGGTTTCCAGAAATACTCTACAACTTGCATCCCAGCATTTCTCAAAAGGAATTCAAAACAACAAACGCTTTTCATCAAAGAAAAACACAGCAAATCATTACAAGCCTACCAAGCAAAAAGCATTCCCAAACATCAAGCACGCCAAGCAGAGACCATTAAAGATGCAACCTTTTTTCAAAGATCAGACAAAAAGCAATCTCCAAAAGTGAAGAATAGATGCAGATTTTCTATCAGTATTAGATAGGAAACAACCGGAAGCAACAGTAAAACCCCAGAAGGCCTCAAAAGAAAAAATCCCAGAGAATCCATAAGAGAAAGATAGGAAAAGCATGTTACAGTGACAAGCAAACACAAAACCACGAAAAGATTCAAACTTTCAAAACATGCAAAACCAGAACTTCACCAAAAAACTAAAGACGAAGCTACGAAAGAAGCAAGAAAGCTAGTACCAACCTGAAAAGAGCAGCGAGCTTCAAAGAAACCGAAGATGGAAGACGAAATCTGGGAACGCCTTCTCACAAAGAATGCGAACAAAGAGTAATGTCGTAGGAAGAAACGCAAGATTCCAGGCTCCAGAAACGCCAAAAACGATGTCGCAACACAAAGAAAGCAGAAGGGCAAACAAAAAATAGAGAGTGGATAGAACTGAGAAAAGAAGTTACGGAAAAGGCAGAAGGAGAGAAACCGTTTCTAGGTTTTCAAAATCAAAAGTAAAGAGCCTAGGGGAAATAGGGCAATTAATGCTCAAAATTAAAGAAAGCATTAAACCCTCGCACGTTCCCAAAAAAGCGCCGATGTAAAAGCGCGCGTCTTTTAGAGGAAACGTTCTACATTCAAAAACTGCTACAAAAGAATCAACGAAATGCTTGAGTTCGGCTTCACTAAAGAAGGACCGAAGTCAATGGACTCGACCTCAAAAAAGAAGACCAAGCTCAAGCAGGGGCATTGTTCATACCCTGGGTCGAACTGTCCGACCCGAGATGTTCGGCGGATAAAGCGACCGACCTCTTCAGGTCAGGACAACCCGACCTCTTTCCAAAGAGCTCGGCCAAATCAACAGGAAGGCCCAAATAAGGGCCCAAATAGAGGAACACGCCCCAAATCTTAAGGCAGCCCAAGCCTACAGAGAGAAGGGCAGTTCCCTTGAAGATAAGATGACTTCACTTAAAGATAAAGATAAGATAAGATAACTAACTTATCTTATCCACAGAAGGTCACATCTCACCATTATAAATACACTAGAGCACCCAGGTATAATTCATACTCTGATTCTACTCAATACCTGCTTAATACCCTTGCTAACTTAAGCATCGGAGTCCCTTGCAGGTACCCTCCACCCTTCGGTGATAAAGGATCAGCAACACTCTCAGTTCCACAAGTCGGACACACCAGCTCCGGCTGCTATACACCTGCCGGACACGTCGGCTCCGACCAACACAGAAGATCTTGACCGAGATCGACCTACAGTTTCAGGTAACCCACGGAACACTAAAGAAAATAGCTAAGTCTCTCATACCAAGCTCTAGGATCTTGCCTTAAACCATAGAGAGTTTTGATATTTTGAAAACATGGTTAGGAAATTCCTTATTTTCAAAACCAGGTGGTTGTGCCGCATACACTTCTATATCTATTACAGCATTCAAGAACGCACATTTCACATCCATTTGATACAATTTAAAACCACAATAAGCAGCATAAGCTAGAAGAAGTCATATGGCTTCCATTCGGGCAACAGGGGCAAAGGATTCATCAAAATATATTCCTTCCTCTTGGTCATATCCTTGTGCCACTAGCCTTGCTTTGTTTCTTGTAATGCTACTATCCTCTCTTAGCTTGTTCCAAAATATCCACTTGGTGCTGATCACTTTCTTTCCAATTGGCTTTGGCACAAGTATCAAAACTTGGTTCTTTTCAAACTCATGAAGTTCTTCCTCCATTTCCTTTACCTAAGAGGGGTCATCAAGAGCTTCTTTGACGTTTTGAGGCTTCATTTGAGAGAGAAAAGCAATGTTTGTTTCTTCATTTACTTTTCTAGGGGAGGAACGAGTTTTAACACCTTGTGAGACATCCCCAATGACAAACTCTTGAGGATAGTTCTTGAGGAATCTCCATTCACGAGGTCTTGTGGATTTAAAAGCAAATTCGGTCATCGAAGGATTCAATAAACTAGTGGTTTCAGGATCTTCACCAGATTTATGAGACAAAATAGAATTGTCTCGTGCAGGATTTTCTGCAGTTGCAGTTTTAGATTCATTTAATTCAAAATTTTCACTCTTATGATTTTGGCCCTTTTCATCATCTTTTTTAGCCTGGTTTCTTGCATCACAATCCTCCAAAATACTTTGAACCAAGTTAGTATCACAAAATATAACATGTATGGACTCCTCAATTATTCTAACATCTTGATGATAAACTCTATAT
Source organism: Arachis stenosperma (assembly GCF_014773155.1). Taxonomy (NCBI): domain Eukaryota; kingdom Viridiplantae; phylum Streptophyta; class Magnoliopsida; order Fabales; family Fabaceae; genus Arachis; species Arachis stenosperma. The sequence goes on from NC_080379.1 coordinate 85,251,554, forward strand.
GCTTTATTATTTGTGGAGTATCCTACAAATAAACACTCATATGCTTTTGGATCAAATTTTTCCAAATTATCTTTGTTATTTAGAACAAAACATTTGCATCCAAAAATATGCAAGTAATTTAAATTTTGTGGGTGACCTTTCCAAAGCTCATCAGGTGTTTTCTTCAAAAATTTCCTTATGATGGTTCTATTCAAAATGTGGCAAGTTGTGTTAACCGCTTCAGCCCAAAGGAATTTTGGAACAATACTCTCACATAGCATGGCTCTTGTCATTTCTCGAGTACTTCTGTTTCTTCTTTCCACAACACCATTTTGTTGTGGTGTTCTTGGACAAGAGAAGTTATGTGATATTCCAAATTCCTCACAAAAGGATTCAAATAATTGGTTTTCAAATTCAGTTCTATGATCACTTTTTATTGAGGTGATCTTTAAATCCTTTTCATTTTGAACTTTCTTGCTAAAATTTTCAAAGGCCAAAAAGGCTTCATTTTTGTGTGTAGGAAATAAAACCCAACCAAACCTAGAGTAGTCATCCACAATTACTAAACCATAGTGTTTACCACCTAAGCTCTGAGTTCTCGCTAGACCAAATAAATCAACATGTAGCAATTCAAGTGGTCTTTTAGTAGAGATGTGTTTCTTTGATTTAAATGAACTCTATGTTTGTTTTTCCATTTGACAAGCATCACAAGTGATGTCTTTGTAAAATTTTATCAAAGGAAGACCTCTTACTAATCCTTTCTTGACAAGCTTGTTTATCTGAAACATGCTAACATGGCCCAATCTCTTGCTACATTTTTATCCTTTAGTTCATCAAGAGTAAGTCCATACACATTATCACAATGCTTAGCTATAAACAATACATCATTGGTCTCTTCATCTATAACATAGCATTCCAATCTTTTGAAAGTCACTAAATAACCTAAATTACACAACTGACTTATACTCAAAATATTATGTCTTAAACCATTAAGCAAAAAGACATCATCAACAAAAGTAGAGTGATTATTACCTACTTTTTCAACAGCAACAATTTTACCTTTTTCATCATCTCCAAAGGTCACAAAACCTCCATCATACCTGTTGAGTTTGATGAAAAAAGTTGACCTTCTAGTCATGTGCCTAGAACACCCACTATCCAAATTAATTTGGATCATTTGAAGTTAATCCACTTTGGTTACCCAAGTGCATTAATGTCACAAACAACCTTGTAAATTTTGTTTCATACTTTTCTTTTTTCAATGAAGCATTGTAGGTAGGAGTGACCAGATTTCTTACAATCAAAGCAATGATTTTCTGAAGCATGTTACTGAAAAGGTCGTGAATTATAATGCTAGAAATGATTAAAGACCTTAGCTTTTCTGGTTTTTGGAAGATGTGCATTTCTTTTGACATATTGGTTTTTGTTGTTATTGTTCCTTTTTGCAAAATCATTCAAACTGGAATTTTTGAAAGCATATGCGCCTTTTGAAGATGAGGTTCTGTTTTGAAAAGATGGATTTTTGAATGTAACCTCATTGGTTGAAATATAGCCTAGACCTGATTTGTTTGATATAGGTTCAGTTCTTAAAGATGATTCAGTTTCCTCAAGATAAGAATTTCCAAATTCTTCTTCATAGGTGGGAACATGTCCCAGACCAGATTTTGTTAATGAAGGATTTTGTTTTTGAGGAAGAGGCCATGAATTTTGTGGAGGAGTTATCAAAAACTGCACCATCTTTTGTTACATATCCTAAGTCAGATTTTTCAAACAATGGTCTTTGATTTGCAAGTAGTTTGTCCAAGTTACTAGGGCCATGAGCAAACTTTGCTAAATCACTATTCAATCTTTTAATCATTTCATTTAATCTTTCTTTTTCAGTAATAAGTTCTTGAGAAGGATCCATAATGTGCTTTCCTTTTAGTTTATCAAGTTCAGATTTTAGAAATATGTTTTCCTCAATAATGTCCAAAGCACATTCAGATTCCTTCACCTTCTCTTTCAGAAAATTATTTTTAGCTTTCAACATTTTTTTTCATATTTACCTTTATTATATTTGTTCAGCAATTTTTTAGAATTGAGGGTGATAACATGTAAATTATCTATGGACAACTCATAATAATTTACCTCATCAAGTTGATCTTCACCACCCATGTTGCAAATTTGAGCTTCGTATTCGGAGTCTTCTTCCTCATTCGAATCATTCTCAAGATCCTTCCAAGATGGCGTGAGCACTCTTTTCTTTTCTTTCTTCCCTTTGTCCTCCTTCTTGAGTTTTAGACAATTGTATTTGAGATGTCCAGCCTCCTTGCAATGGTAACATACCACTTTGCTCAAGTCCTTCTTGTACTCTTTTGAGCTTGAGCCCTTATACTTGCCTTTGTTCCTCATTATCCTTCTAAGTCTCCTAGCAAAGCTATTACTAGACTTACTTTCTTTTGATTCAACTCTTGAGTTAAGGGCTATTCCCTTTTTTTAGTCTTGGTTTGTGTTTATGGCTTCATAGGCAAGGAGTTTCTCTCTCAGCTCATCACAGGTTATGGGACTTAAGTTATTGCTTTCGGCTAAGACAGTGGCCTTTGTTTCCCATTCCTTTGTAAGACTTCTAAGGACTTTTCTCACTAAGGTTTGTTCTGAGTAGGTTGTACCCATAGCATCAAGGTTGTTGATTATTATTGAGAATCTCTCAAACACTTCATCAATATTTTCTCCATCCTTCATGTTAAACATCTCGTACTCTTTTCGTAGCATATCAATCCTTGTTTCCTTGACCTGTTTATTGCCTTCATGTGTAACCTAGAGTTTCTCCTAGATTTCTTTGGCTGTCTTACATCTAGACACCTTTCGATACTCTTCAAAGCTGATAGAACAGTGAAGAAGGTTGATGGATTTAGTGTTCAGCTCGACTTTCTTCTTGTCATCTTCATTCTTTTCAATTTCTTCTTTTGGAGTCACCACTCTATCAGCACTTATTTTTGTTGGAATTTTGGGGCCACTTACAACAATCTTCCATATGTTGTAATAAATGGATTAGATGAAGATATTCATCCTCTCTTTCCAGTAGGCATAGTTCTTCCTATTGAAGAAGGGAGGCCTGTTGTTTGACTGGCCTTCTGTTAGAGTATAGGCAACTGTGGTTGTGCCCAAGTTGTTCGCCATTGGACCTTTGCTCCAAGCAGTGAAGCTTGATTTTTGAGACCTTGGCTCTAGCTACCAATTGAAGGTTTTAGAAGGCTTAGAGAAGGGCGGATGAATCTATGGACTTCTTTTACTTTAATGAAATAACCCTTTAATTACAAACATTCAGTCTGAATCTGTTTGAACTCAGCAGCGAAAAATTTATGAGACAATTTCGTTTTGTCTCATGAATATTAGAAAACAGAACAGAGAAGAAAGAGAGAAGCTGACACCATCAAGTATCTTGGTTCAATTGTCTTGTGTAATTCAACCTACATCCAGTCTCCACCACAACAGTGGTGGAATTTCCACTATAGTTAAAGTATTACATACACCAATTCCACAGGATTGACACAATCCTTTTCCTCTCAAGTTCTAACCTAATTTGACTTGGCTATGCTAATACCTAACTCTTCACTCTTAGTGCAACCCCAACTAAGAAAGGGATACCTCACACATACTGGATACAAGATAATAGAAACAACCTAAAAAAATATGAAATCACTCTAGGCTTTTCTCTCAAGTGTATCACTCAGCATTTTATCACTCATAGGCTTTTCTTTGATTTTTCACTTTCAGCCTTTTACCACTCAAGAAGTTACAGAAATATATACATTAAAAATAAAATTACAATCTGTAAAACATGAAGGAGATTGATGCCATAATAGCCTCTGTTGCTATAAGTTACACCGGATTCAGTTGACTTTGATTAAGTTCTTCATCTTTGGCGGAATGCTTCATTAACCTAGAAAACACTGTCCAAAGTTGATGAACTCTTCACAGAGAAACTCTTTAGAACAAAACTTAAAACCCCAGTTATCTCTCCTTGTCTTCAAAAATTAAAAATTTTTCTTTTGTATCTCTTTCCAAGTTGCTGAGTTGCTCTCCTCAGAGTCAACTCCTCGAGCTGTGTGCTACCAACTTATCACTTTACTATTTTCAATTAATCCTTAAATTAGGAACTTTGTATCTGAGCCTTTTTGCTTGACCGAAAGCCTCAAGTAAACATTGAAAAAGTTGTTCAATAGTAAACCCAGATTCGAACCCTTGAGCTACAACTTTGTCTCCAGGAAACAATTTTGGCCTTTGATTTACAGCAGTGATTATCAGACATCACTTTCTCCATTTATCTCAAAATAGAGTAGCAGAGAGTTGGAGAAAGAGTGAAAAAAGTAACTTGCATGCAAATGGAAATAAATCACCTTTAGCTTCTGACTTAGCTAGAATTAGATTGATTTGGGTGATTAGACATTTGCCTCTTGCATTAAGCTTTCTCTTTCTTTCTTTTATGATGAAATGAGCAAGGAACGATACTTTCTCTCTCTTCTATGAATATGACCGAAAGAAAGAAGTGAACGTTGGCTTTGGAGGGTACCACCATAGAGGGATCATCTTGAGTGAGCAATTTGGGCTTGGGTTTGCTTCTTTTTATTCAGCCCAAGTGATTTCTTTTGTTTTACAATATTTGGGCCATGCTTGTAGGTTTTGCATCACTTAATCAAATGCAATTAAACATAATTGGGTAGTTAACCCAATAAAATAATGTTTGTCATCATCAATTGAAATTAGTTAATTTCTCAACTCAACAAGAAATATCCAAATACAAGGGGCACAAGAGGAATAAATGCGTGGCTTGGCTGAGGGAAACAGAGGCGATGCGATGCTTTGCTTATTTAGACGACATGAAGTAGTGAGGCGACGGGCACGGAAGAGATGTGACGACGCAGCGAGGAGGGCATAGGCGGATGAGACACGGCCTGATGGAAGGATGGAGGTGGTGGCGCAACATTGCGGGTTTCTAAAGAGGAGGAGGTTGCGCGACAACGTTAATGTGCATCAGAAGCGGCAACGGCAGCGTTGAGATGTGTTGTTAAGGGCGACGATGTGCTTACGGGCGGCGGCGACAATGTTGAGTTGCGTAGGAAGTGGCGGCGGCCCGCTGTGATGTGTTCTTGACAGCGACGGAAACAGTGTGTGAGGGAGGGCGAGCGACGCAGCTTTGGTGAAAGAGGGGAAAAGTAAATAGCGCGATTGTGGTGAAAATGGGGGATAAAGGCTAAATTAGGGTAAGAATGAATAAATGGGGAAATTTTTTCTTTTTTGTAATGGACTTTAGGGTGCAGCCCAATAGGAGTTCACAAGAGTTGATTGGACCCGATGATGGTTCTCTGGTGTGATTAGACTTAAAATTGGTGAAAAAAGTATTTGTATTTAAATAATAGCATATTCGTGGCAAATTATTATTTGCGACAAATGAGTGACAAAAACAGTGACATTTATGGCAACTAATCTGTTAATTTTTGTAATTTGAACTTATATGTGCAAGTTGTTGCATTGAAGCTATAATAGTATAAAACTCCTTATTGGTAATCTACGTGCCGCACAATTCAAACCCAATAACGTCTAAAGGTTGTGATAATAAACTGGGAACACAAAGACGGTATCCTTTTTGCAACTTGATTTCAAAAGTACACAATGATTATTTACTATTGTTAAAATTAAAATGATCTAATTATCAAGGTAAATGCGATAATAGGGCTAGTAACCTGTTATACTCATTTCATTCTTATCTTTTCCTCTCAATTATACTTGTCATTGTTTTAGTTTATTTTAGTTTAAATTAACAAAATTCAATATGTAATATGAAAATATGTATATAACTATAAGTAAACAAAGAATATACATCTCATACTGCATAATAAACTCGGCAGGAAAATAACATCCTATACTGAGTTGGGTAATCATCTGCCCCAATCAGATTAGAGGGAGGCAAGTACAGCTGTACAGGTGATGTTAGCATCCCTTAAATCAAGTTTATCTATAACAATATATAATGGCAAAATAAGTTTTGGTGTCCAAAAGTTTTCCCAATTTTGTCCTTTCTTATCAATTCCACTCTCTCTTATCACATACATTCACGTTCTCTCTTATTTCATACATCCACGTAACTTTTATAATTATTTCTTTCTCTCTTTTTTCTCTCTCATCTCAAATTACTGTTACTGCATGATAGAAAAACTTCCTTCGTTTTTTATCTATCTTCTCATGTATCCTTCTCACCTCACCTAAATATAACGTAAAACCTAATATACTTTGTTTTCCATCATTAAATAGAAGTGAAAGAATATGATTACATGGTTGTTTTGATTAATTACAGTTGACAACATGCCAATGGAAGATTCACGTTCAAGTCGTCGACCGACTTAGGAAGACTATGCCAGGCGACGAAGACAAAATAAGAGCAAAGAACAGAGGCATCACACCTGGCCAGAAGGCGTGCCAGGTACTGAGAGATTATTATACAAGGAAAATAAATTGATACATCGAGTCGTCCAACTAATATGATAGCACCATTAGAAGATATCACAAATATACTCATAAAGTCATAATCGCTGCTCATTAATAGTCTGTGGTACTCTAAGTTATATTTCGAAATAATAAATTTATCATGTAAAAAATAGTTCTTGACTTTTTCTCTTATTAATTTGATGTAAAAAAACACTATTTTTTAATCTCTTCAATTTGATGTAGAAAAAAAACTTTTTTTATCTGATATGTGTTCTTTTTTTATTTACATGGCTTTATCTATCAATAATGGAATGAAGAAGTTTCATTGTTAACTTATTTTTTAAATTGCTTTGTAATAATAATGTTTTAATTTTCTAAATTATTGATTATGTAGAGTATGGTGCACGGATTCCCACACTCCGCACAACTGAACCAGCAAGTGCACTGGGTCGTGCAAGTAATATTGAGTGAGTCAGGGTCGATCCCACGAGGATTGTGATTTGAAGCAAGCTATGGTTATCTTGTAGATCTTAGTCAAGCGGATAGAAAAGTTGATTGTTTGTTTAAAGCGCATAAAAGTAAAATAAGTAAAACGTTACTCAATTGATGGTGAATGCAATGATATGGAGAAGGTTAAGGTTTGGAGATGCTTTGCTCTTCTGGATTACTTTGATCTTACTATTTGTTCCAACTATGAATGATTTCTTCTATGGCAGGCTATATGTGATCAACGTCCTTCTTAAAGGATTGCTAATGCTCCTCCAGATCTGAACCCCAAGCCTAGTGCGGATCCATTCTGATTGAAAGTGAAGCTTTGGCAGTTCATTCTCCGTAGTGATCCTACTTAAAATGTCACAGACAAGGTCGAATCTTCCAGATTAGAGAATGCTGCGCCTTTGGTTCTAGCCTCTACCACAAATACTCTAATCTCCCCATACCTCGGCTGAACTAGTGTCTCAAAAAGTCCCCAACGAAGTTGTGGATTAGCCATATAGGAGATGTATAATCAAATTAGTGGTTCATCATTGTCCGATGAAAGACTCACTCTGAACCCATGTAGAATGAGATAACCTTGTACCGGTTCAATGCATTCATAATGATGAAGAACGGATATACATCTTAGAATAGAGAATCAAACACGTATTGAGATAGAACAGTAGTACTTTATTAATCCATAAAACTCACCAGAGCTCTTCCCCTCAACCTACGAGGTTTAAAAACTCATACAAATAGAAAATACAATATGGAAGTCGAAAATATGGCATAAAGTCCTGAACAAGGGTGATCCTTGTCCTTTAAATACTAGACTAATGATTAAGGATTACATAAAAAGGGTAAAACAGTTTTTTAGTGCTAAAATCCACTTTTGAGGCCCACTTGGTGAGTGTTTGGGCTGAGCCTGATTAAGATCCATGTGCTATGAGGCCTCTAGGGTATTGAACACTGTCTAGGGGGTCCTTCTTGGGCGTTGGACACTGGTCTCTTCTCCTTTGGAAGCTAGACGCCAGAATAGGGCAGGAGGCTGGCGTTGAACGCCAGTTTTGGGCCTTTAATTCCGAAGCAAAGTATGGTCTATTATACACTTTTGGAAAGCTCTGGATGTTAGCTTTCTATAGCCATTGAGAACGCTCCATTTGGACGTGTGTAATTCCAAAAAAAACTCTTTCGATTACAAGGAGATCAGATCTAGACAGCATCTGTAGTGCTTTCTCTGTCTCTGAATCAGACTTTTGCTCCAGCTCCTCAAATTCAGCCAAAAAATACCTGAAATTGTATAAAAACACAAAAACTCAAAGTAGAATCCAAAAATGTGAATTTTGAACTAAAACCTATGAAAACTCAATAAAACTTAAACAAAACATACTAAAAACTATATGAAAATGATGGCAAAAAGCGTATAAAATATCCGCTCATCACAACACCAAACTTAAACTATTGCTTGTCCTCAAGCAACTAAAAACAAAGTAGGATAAAGAGAAGAGTAAGATTCAATAAATCTCAAAGTTCTCAATGAAGCTCAGTTTCAATTAGATGAGCGGGACTTAGTAGCTTTTTGCTTCTGAATAGTTTTGGCATCTCACTATCCATTGAAACTCAGAAGTGTTAGCCTCTTTAGGAACTTAGAATCCAGATGATATTATTAACTCTCCTAGTTTAGTTCTTTTATTCTTGAACACATCTTTTAGAGTCTTGGTCGTGACCCTAAGCACTTTGTTTTCCAGTATTACCACCGGATACATAAATGCCATAGATACTTAACTGGGTGAACCCTTTCGGATTGTGATTCAGCTTTGCTAGAATCCCAAGATAGAGGTGTCCAGAGTTCTTAAGCACACTTTTTTTGCTTTGGATCACGATTTTAACTGCCCAGTCTCAAGTTTTTCACTTGACACCTTCACACCACAAGCATATAGTTAGGGACACTTTTTAATTGAAGTGCTTAGGCCAAGATTTTATTTCTTATAGGCCCTCCTAACCATTGATGCTCAAAGCCTTGGATCCTTTTACCCTTGCCTTTTGGTTTAAAGGGTTATTGGCTTTTTGCTCTTGCCTTTTGGTTTAAAGAGCTATTAGCTTTTTCTGCTTTTTATTTCTCTTTTTTTTTTGGCAACATGCTTTCTTTTTGCTGCTTTTTCTTGCTTCAAGAATCAATTTTTGAGATTTTTCTGATTACCAATAATACTTCTCCTTTTCCATCATTCTTTCAAGAGCCAACATTCTAAAATTCCAACTTCAAATATGAACTGTTTATTCATATATTCAGAAAACAAAAAAATTCCACCACATCAAAATAATTGACTGTTCTTATTATAGAACTTCAAATTCATGTATCTCTAATTCTTCTAAAAAAATCACTATTTTATTCATGTTTAATAAAATTTAATTTCTAATGCTTATGCAATTCTTAAAATTAAAAGACAGAAAAATAAAAATAAAAATATAAATATTACTAGTGATCATGCAAACCTAAATATGAGAGGACAGGAATTAGAATAACAGAAATTTGAAAAATAGGAATTGGAATAGTCACAGGACTGAAACTCAACATCCTCAAGCTTGAGGGGCGCTGGGCTCTTCAGGGGAGAGCTTCTGGCGCTTCAACTCCTCTATCTCACGCCCCTGCTTCTCTTGCTCTTTGACTAGTTTACAAATCATGCTAGTTTGATCTTTCTGCTCCTCTCTTAGTTGACCCAAGGTGGTTTACAGTTGCATCACAGATACTTTTAACTGATCCCAATATTCAATTAGAGGAATCTCTTAGGGAGGCTCAGGTGCCTTCCTTTTGGGATGATTCTCTAGTACCTTAGAGCTTTCTATCACTTGCTTGGTGATTGGGCTTTCCATTGGAATAAATGTATCCATGTGGATCAGAATTTTAGCCTCTTAGCATAGGCGAAAGATAAGGTTTGGATAGGCCAGCATGGCATGAGTAGACATCCTGTTTGCCAACATGTACATCTCACGGGGGATTATTTGGTGAACTTGTACCTCATTCCCCATCATGATGCAGTGAATCATTACAGATCTCTGAATAGTGACTTCAGAGCGGTTACTTGTAGGGAGTATAGAACACCCAATGAAGTCTAGCTATCCTCTAGCAATTGGCTTGAGATTCATTCTTTTAAACTGGTTTGGCTTGCCTTTTGCATCCTTAATCCATTGAGGTCCAGGCAGGCAGATGTCCTCTAGGACTTGATCCAACTTTGGGTTAGCTACCATCCTTCTATTGTAAAAATCAGGGTCATCCCTTTGTAAGGGTAATTTAAAGATCTCTCTCACCCTATCCAGATGAAAATAGATGATATTCCCCCTAACCATAGTGCAAAAAGTATGGAATGCTATTCCATTTTTCTTTTGCTTATCTGTTATCTACAGATTTGCATAGAATTCATGGATCATATTGAATCCAACAATGATCTCAGGATTGGCTAGAATCTCCCAGCCTCTCTTTCAAATTTGCACTTGACTCTCTGCCCAGTGATCTCAATATCTCCTTTAAGGTAATGCTTGACTCTTTGCCCATTGACAGTGAACCTGTTGTCCGGATCTTTACCCTGAAGTTCTATGTGCCCGTAAGGTGATACACTAGTAATCACATACGGTCCCTTCCAGCGGAAAAATTTGAGTTTCCTAGGGAATAATTTGAGTCTTGAGTTGAAGAGCAAGACCTTTTGTCCTAGTTCAAAGACTCTGGAAGATATCTTCCTGTCATGCCACCTTTTTGCTTTTTCTTTATAGATCTTTGTATCTTCAAATGCAGCTAGTCGGAATTCATCCAACTCATTTAGTTGAAGTAGCCATTTTTCTCCAGCTGCTTTAGCATCAAGGTTGAGGAATCTAGTTACCCAATAGGCCTTGTGTTCTAGTTCCACTGGCAAATGACAGGATTTCCCATACACCAGTTGATATGGCGATGTTCCAATGGGGATTTTGAAAGCTGTTCTGTATGCCCACAGAGCATTATCAAGCTTTCTAGCCCAATCTTCTCTAGAGACGCTTACTGTCCTCTCTAGGATTCATTTTAATTCTCTATTTGAGACTTCAGCTTGCCCATTTGTTTGGGGATGATATGGAGTTTCCACTTTATGGTGAACTCCGTAATGGCTTAAGATAGAATCAAGCTGTTTGTTGCAGAAATGAGTACCTCCATCACTAATCAATGTCCGAGAGAGACCAAATCTACTGAAGATGTTCTTTTAGAGGAACTTCATCACTACTCTGGTGTCATTAGTGGGTGATGATATTGCTTCAACCCATTTAGACATATAGTCTACTACCACAAGGATGTAGATGTTGGAATATAAAGGTGGAAAGGGTCCCATGAGGTCTATTACCCATACATCAAATAGCTCAATCTTTAGGATCCCTTGCTGAGGCATGTCATGACCATGAGGGAGATTTCCAGCCCTTTGGCAACTGTCACATTTACAAAGAAACTCTCTAGAGTCCTTAGAAAGTGTGGGCCAGTAGAAGCCACTTTGGATAACCTTGGTGGCTGTCCGCTCACCTCCAAAGTGTCCTCCATAGTCTGAGCCATGGCAATGTCATAAGATTCTTTGTGCCTCTTCTTTAGATACACAGCGTTGGATTATTATTCCATCCGAGCATCTCTTAAAGGGATATGGTTCATCCCACAAGTAGTACTTTGCATCATGCATAAGTTTCAGGGCTTGCTGCCTGTTATACTCTTTGGGAATGAATCTTATAGCCCTGTAATTTGCAATGTCTACAAACCAAGGTGCTATCCGGATGGCATAGAGTTGCTCATTTGGAAAGTTTTTGGATATGTCAGTGGAGTGAGGAGAAGTCCCTTCCACTGGCTCAATCCGAGACAAGTGGTCAGCCACTTAATTTTCTGTGCCCTTTTTATCTCTAATTTCTATATCAAACTCTTGCATGAGTAATACCCATCTTATGATCCTGGGTTTAGAATCCTGCTTAGTGAGTAGATATTTTAGAGCAGCATGTTCAGTATAAATAATGACCTTAGGTCCTACTAAATAGGTTCTGAACTTGTCAATGGCATAGACCACTGCAAGTAGTTCCTTTTCTGTGGTGGTGTAATTCTTCTGTACGTCATTTAGAACACGATTGGCATAGTAAATGACGTGCAGAAGCTTGTCATGTCTCTACCCAAAAATTGTGCCAATGGCATGGTCACGGGCATCACACATCAGTTCGAATGGTAAGTCCTAATTGGGTGTAGAAATGACAGGTGCAGTGACAAGCTTGGCTTTCAGGGTCTCAAAGGCATGCAAACATTCTTGGTCAAAGACAAATGGAACGTCAGTGACCAAGAGGTTACACATGGGCTTTGCAATTTTTGAAAAATCCTTTATGAACCTCCTGTAAAATCCTGCATGTCCTAGGAAACTTCTGATTGACTTGGTATTAGTAGGTGGTGGTAATTGTTCAATCACCTCCACCGTAGCTTGATCTACTTTTATCCCCTTATTTAAAATCCGATGCCCAAGAACAATGCCTTCAGTCACCATGAAATAGCATTTTTTTCAGTTTAGAACCAGGTTTGTCATCTTTTTAGAACTAGGGCTAAATGATCAAGGCAGGAGTCAAATGAGTCTCCAAAGACAGAGAAGTCATCCATGAACACTTCAAGGAAATTTTTCTACCATATCAGAGAAGATGGATAGCATACATCTCTGAAAGGTGGCAGGTGCATTGCACAGGCGAAATGGCATTCGCCTATAGGCAAACACGCCATACAGGCATGTGAATGTTGTCTTCTCTTGATCCTGTGGATCGATGCTATTTGATTGTACCCGGAATATCCATCCAGGAAGCAATAAAAAGCATTCCCTGCTAGTCTTTCTAGCATTTGATCAATAAATGGTAAAGGAAAGTGATCATTCCTGGTGGTGTTATTGAGCCTTCTATAGTCAATACACATACGCCACCCTGTAACTATCCTTGTAAGGATCAGTTCATTCTTTTCATTATGAACCACTGTCATGCCTCTTTTTTTAGGAACAACTTGTACAGCGCTCACCTAGGAGTTGTCAAAGATGAGATAAATAATCCCAACCTCCTAAAGCTTAGTGACTTCCTTCTGCACTACTTCCTTCATGGCTGGATTTAGTCGCCTTTGTGGTTGCATCACTAGTTTGGCGTCATCCTCCAACAGAATTTTGTGCATGCATCGGGTCGAGCTAATACCCTTAAGGTCACTTATAGTCCACCCAAGGGTGGTCTTGTGAGTTTTGAGCACTTTAATTAGTGCATTTTCTTCATGTGGCTCTAAGGCAGAGCTTATGATTACAGGATAAGTGTCTCCAACTCCTAGGAATGCATATTTTAGGGAGGATCATAATGACTTGAGCTCGAGTTTTGGAGGTTTATCATCTTCTTTAGAAGTACTTAAAGTCTCCTGTATTTCATTTGCTTCCTCCAACTCGAGTCTGTTAACCATGTTTACTTCTTCCACCAAGAAGTCGATGATATCAATGCTCAAGCACTCCTCTGGGGTGTCTGGATGCTGCATGGCTTTGACAGCATTCAGCACATATTCATCCTCATTGACTCTTAGGGTTACTTCTCCTTTTTGCACATCAATGAGGGTTCTTCCTATAGCTAGGAAGGGTCTTCCTAGGATAAGGGATGCATTCTTGTGCCCATCCATATCCAACACCATAAAGTCAGCAGGAAAATCAAAGGGTCCAACCCTAACAATCATATCTTCAACTACTTCTGATGGGATCTTAACAGAACCATCAGCAAGTTGAAGGCATATGCGGGTTGGTTTGACTTCATCAATCAAGCAAAGCTTCTTTATTAATGAAGTAGGTATTAGGTTGATGCTTGCCCCAAGATCACATAGAGCTGTCCTTGTGCAAGTATTCCCTAGAGTGCATGGTATCATAAAGCTCCCAGGATCTTTAAGTTTCTCTAGTAAGCTGTTTTGAATGACTGCACTGCATTCTTCAGTAAGGAAGACTATTTTTGCCTCTCTCCAATCCTTCTTATGACTTAAGATGTCCTTCATGAACTTAGCATAAGACGGTATTTGTTCAAGTGCCTCTCTGCAAAAGGGATCTTAATCTCTAATGTTCTGGGATAATCTGCAAAGCGGGCAAATTGTTTATCCTTTTCCGCTTGATGGATTTTCTAAGGGAATGGCATCTTGGCTTTATACTCATCAATCTTGGTTGATGGATGATGAGTGCCTTGTATATTGGAAGGGGGGTTACTAGCTTGCTTAGGAGGGTTGTTATCAGTATGTGACTGGCTTCCCTTACTTGGGCGTTCAACGCCCTTGTTGCTGCCCCCTTCCTGGCATTCAACGCTAGGGATGAATACCCCCTTCTTGGTGTTGAACGCCAATGACATTCCTCTTTGTGCGTTCAACACCCTCAAAGATGTCTTGGATAGCAGTTTGGTGTTCCTTTGTTAGCTTTTCTTCCTTTGATTTCTTGTTGCACTGAGGCTGGGTGTTTAATGATTTCCCACTCCTCAATTGCATAGCCTGGCATTCCTCTGTTATCTGCTTAGATAATTATTGCCTTGTTTGACTCAACTGGCTTCTATATTCCTGTTAGAATCCTAAGTTTCTCGCATAGCCTCTTGCAATTCTAGTATTTGCTGGCCAAGAGTGTGTAGTTGCTGAGTCAATGGGCCATCCTATTCTAGAGGGTTAGGTTCAGTAGATATTGCCTTAACCTCTCCTTTCATAGGAGTCTCAACAGATGAGTACAGATGCTGATTAGTGAAAACTGTCTCAATAAGCTCATGAGCCTCTTTAATGGTCTTTATCATATGTATGAAACCACCAGCAGAGTGGTCCAGAGATATTTTAGCCATATATGAAAGTCCATAGTAGAAAATATCTAATTATACCCATTCTGAAAATATTTCAGTGGGACATTTTCTTAGCATCCGTCTATACCTCCCCCAAGCATCATGAAGAGATTTATTATCTCCTTGTTTGAAGCCTTGGATGTCCAGTCTCAGCTGGGTCAGTTTCCTTGGAGGGAAGTATTGATTTAAAAACTTGTCCATTAGCTGTTTCTAAGTTTTCAAGCTAGATCTGGGATGGTTATCTAACCACCTCTTTGCTTGGTCCTTTACAGAAAAAGGAAAGAGCAATAGTCTGTAGACATCTTGGTCTACTCTCTCATTATGTACTATGTCCCCAATCTTTAAGAAATCTGCCAGGAACTCAGTAGGTTCTTCCTGTAGAAGTCCATAATACTGGCAGTTTTGCTGCACCAAAGTAATGAGTTGAGGATTTTGTTCAAAGCTACTTGCTCTGATAGGAGGTATGCTAATACTTCTTCTGTAGAAGTCAGTAGTAGGGTTTGTATAGGAACTCAGAGTTCTTTTGAACTCTTCATTCCCATTTGGGTTCATGATGAAGAAAGGTAGGAGAAAAAGAAGAATTAAGGATAAAGATGTAAATTATGGTTAAAATGTTTTTATTTTTGTTTTATTTATTTAATTAATTTGAAAATAAAATTTAATTAATTAAGAATATTTGTAAATTAATTAAAGAATTTCGAAAAAGAAGAGAGAGAAAAAAGCAAGAAGTTTTTGAAAATTAGAAGAGAGAGGAATTAGTTAGGAAGTTTTGAAAAAGAAGAAAGAGAAAACAAGTAACTCATTAAGAAATATTTAAATTTTAAAAAGATTTAAATTTGATATTTAAAATTTGAATTTTGAATTTTAAAATTTGAATTTTGAAAATTTGGATTTGAATTAAGATAAGATAAAAGATTAGAAAAGATTTGAATTTAAAAGATGAAATTTGAAAAGATAAGATAGAAGTTAAAGAGATTTGAAAAAGATTTGATTTTGAAATTTTAAATTTTAAATTTTGAAATTGAATTTTAAAATTTGAATTTGAAATAAGATAAGATAATATTTTTGAATTTCAAAGAAAGATAGAAAGATAAGATAGTAATTTAAAAAAGAAGATATGATTTTAAAAATTAAATCTTGACTTGACTAACAAGAAAACACCAAATTTAAAAAATTTTGAAATTAAATGGCAAGATTTTCAAAAATTAATGAGAAGATAAGATAAGATATTTATTTTTTTATTTTGAATTTAATGAAGACAGAGAAAAATAACAAAAAGACACCAAACTTAAAGATTGACACAATACTTAAACAAATGACACTATTTTTGAAAAATTTTTTTTGAAGAAAGACTCAAGAAATTCGAAAATGACTCAAACAAGAACAAGAACAAACACTCAAACAAAAGATAAAGATTAAAGAAGAGAAAAGGTTTTTGACAAAAATTTTTGATTTTTCGAAAAAAGAAAAAAATAAAAGACTCAAACAAAAATTAAAGACAATACCTAATCTAAGCAACAAGATAATCTATTAATTGTCCAAACTCGAACAATCCCTGGCAACGGCGCCAAAAACATAGTGCACGGATTCCCACACTCCGCACAACTGAACCAGCAAGTGCACTGGGTCGTCTAAATAATACCTGAGTGAGTTAGGGTCGATCCCACAAGGACTGTGATTTGAAGCAAGCTATGGTTATCTTGTAGATCTTAGTCAGGCAGTGATGTTCGAATATTTTATACGCTTTTTGGCATAGTTTTCATAAAGTTTTTAGCATGTTTTGTTTAGTTTTTACTAAGTTTTTATAAGTTTTAGTATTAAATTCACATTTTTGGATTCTACTATGAGTTTTTGTGTTTTTGTGCAATTTCATGTATTTTCTTGCTGAAATTGAGAAGCTAGAGCAAAAGTCTGATTCAAAGACAGAGAAAGCACTGCAGATGTTGTCCGGATCTGACCTCCTTGCACTCGAAAGAGATTTTCTGGAGCAACGAAAGTCCAAATGGAGCGTTCTCAACAGATATGGAAAGTTGAC